>NC_142244.1:81187707-81489478 GCF_052056855.1 Sturnus vulgaris | reverse complement strand
TTATACAGATACTTACATAGTGCATTTTATTGATACCAGGAATGTTCCCTCACCTTCACAGTTTATAAAAAAAATCTCAATGAGGCACACATTAAGAGAAAAAAGTTAACTTCTGCAGTAAAACAGAGTAATTTCCATTTCTCATTTCTGTAACTCACCATCCTCTTACACATATACTAATTTAAAGATAGTCCCATCCGGAAAAAATAGAGAAACAGTGCAACTTTCTCATTTTTTATGACACTGCATCAACTGAGGGGGAAAAAAAACAAACCCAAAACAAAACAAAATGGTGCAATAGGGAGAATTCAGATAAGTGATAATATAGATGGATGAAGGCTGGGCTGGAAACCCCATTTAAATTTCCTTTGCACTGAAATAAAAGTTACCAAAGGGAAAACTGGAAATGTGCCTGGTGTAGAAGGTTCCTAACCAGTTTTTCCAGCTGGCAGATTTCTTTCCTGTCTATGCAAGGGACATACAAATATAGGAAATGGCACATAGAGTCTGGATTGAGTGCATTCTAGCCTCCAACTGGTCTCTTTTTTGTCTATTCTCTTTCAGACATATTACATACAAAAATAGGCAATTTGCACTACAGGGGAGCTAAAAAGCCCTCTTTCCATTAATGCAATTTCCTAGCCTGAAAGACAGCAAGGTAAGAACCCCAGAGAATAATTTCAGATAATTATCAAGATTTTCTAACTTTTATTCTTCCCTGTGGCAATTTTTTAGAGCTGAACTGAAGCTGATGTAACCACCTGAATGAAAATTAGTAAATGAGAAATTTTGTAGAATTCATTTGTGGGAGTTGCAGACATCTACTTTTCCTTTGTGGCTGTTTTGGGGAGCAGAGTGATTAAGGATAACAAATTGTTTTTAAACACTTTCCTCCACTTACTGTTGTCCAATATATTACATTTGCCATCTTCCCCACTGGAATGTTACTGTGGGTGGTGCCCTTTTTCCCCAAAGTGGAAGGAGCACTAACAGTTTATAATGTACAGCTGTTCCACACAAACCATCAGCTGAACACATACAGGAAATTATATACTACTGACAAATTGCATAGGAGAGCAACTCTGCTGAACGTGCGTGGCTGGGGTGGGTGTCTGACAAAATGGATGTAAGTGCATTACAGAGCATCCTTTAACATCCTTTTAATAATGAGTGCCTTTCAAAGAGAGGGTTACTAAACAACACCCCCCTGCCATGCACATTAGTCTTCCAGAATGTGATTATTTTCCTCTGTCAGGCGCTGACATAGGCTAGCTCAGCTGCCAGATCTTACCCTTCCCGGAGCACAATATGCCATCCGCTGACTCGCAGAGACTCCTGCTCTCCTCCTCCGTCATGTTGCACTTCCTTGAGTGCTGGCACAACTTTCCAAACCACCCGTCCTGGCAAATGCATCGGCCACATGAGCAGATACCATGGCCTGTAAAGACACCAAGGTTGGTTATGAGCAAAACAAGCAGAAACCTGTGAGTGTGGTGGCAGAAAGCTGTGGCTGTGGTCACAGCTTCAGCCCTCTTCAGTATGAAGTGTGTGCTATGGGATAGGAAGAGTGATGGGTGGACAGCACAGCTTCCCAGCAGGATGGCTTTCTCCAGTTCCCTCCTTCTTGTGTTAAACAGTGTGCCCTAATGATGTGCAGAAAACAAGAGAGGGATAGGTCAAAGAAACCCTAGAACATGGGTGAGAAATAGACACTAGAAGCCACAATTCACTTTAATGAAGGGGAGGGGAAGGATAAAATACAATTTAAAAAAAATTATTTGTAAAATTATTAATAAATAATGAAAATACGTTGAATAATCAACAGAGTAGAAAATTTGGCCAGGAAGGAAGGAGAGGTGACAACAAATATAGACAAGAATATAGGAATGGAGAATAGAAATTAAAAAAAGAAGAAATGTCTCCCAGCCAGAATTACATTTTTCAGCTTTGAATAATATTTCTGCATCAGAGACAATAATTCCTTAGCTCATCAGTTACCTGGGAAGCAAATTATACATACCAGTGACTTTTGTCCCATCCTATCTGAAAAGTAGAGCAAAAGAGTAGAAATGAAAGGACTGAGATAATTTGGAAGCATGGACTGGAAAAAAGGGAACAAGCAGTAGGAGTATCTGAAAAAGCAGGGAGCTGTAGGATGCAGGGAAGCAAATCAGCAATTTTGTTTTTCTGATTAGTGGATTTCTCATGCACCTCCATTGCAACTTGATTATTAAACTGAGAGGCAACACTGGTAGAAGGCCAGAGGAGAGATAAACCTGGTAGTTTGCTGTAAGTGAAATTCATTCAAGTTTACTGATAGTCACATATTGTACAAATTTTAATTTAAAAATACTGGGAGCTCCAAAGTCTTGGAGCAGTCATTTCCAGCGTCTAAAAATTCAAAATAATTTTTGTCTCCCAGACTCTGTATTGATCTTTGGGGATTTTTTTATCATGTTATATTTTTGATGTCTATTAAATTTTTAGCATATTTATCATATTATTACATACCTTTAAAGGCTCAGTTAATTACACAGTCTTATTATGACCGTATTTCTACCCACTTCTAAAAATTGATAACTGCAATGACAAAAGTTTGGTGCTACTTGAACTTTTATATCAGACTGGGAAACAAGAACACCTATATGACAACCCAAAATACAAGAGGTAGAAAACAAGTATATATACTTTCCCATATGCCCCTTCCAGATAAAGATAATGCAATTGTCTATATTAACTAACTAAAATTAAGCTTCTGTCAGAGTATTTTTATCTACCTTACTTTGTTTTAATTAGCAACAGAGATTAGAACTCAGATTAACTCAACCAATTAAGAGAAAAATATACAACTGGATGTCGCTGCTGAAAAAATATTTCTGAAGATAAAACCCATCTACTCTTTTAGCAGAGAATAGTACAAAATCCATGGCAATTTCACTGAGAAAATAATTTTAAGGGATTTTTCTTGTAGTCAGTATGTGTTACTGAATGAAGATACTGATCACATTTGTAAAGCCTTTACACAACTCAAATAAAAAGGTAATAAATAATTATAAATTTGCAGTGAACAGAGCTTGCAATTTACCACATAAAATTTGACTTGCATTTTTCTGTAATGACAATTTCTCTCTTCCTTTATGCCATATAAATCCTCAAAACATAAAGGATTATTTTGTCTCAAATAATCCATTTAAAAAATATTTTTTCTTGGTGACACCAGCTTGGGGAGCTGCAGCTTTTTGGATGCCTCATCCATTGGGGCAGCAAGTGTACAGGTGTTCTGCCCACTGCTTGTTAACTCTAAGCTATCTTACGTGAGTGTGGTAACCCGAGAAAAACTGTTTGACACGGTCTAGTTGTGAATATCCTCCTTGCAAATCACAGAAAGAATAGTTAAATCAATATTTTATTATGCTAAGCAATTAATTTTGGCTAGACTACTTCAATTAGAGATTTTTCTTCACCTCTAACTATACGGATTAAGCAGATTTACTGAGATGTGTTGGTCCATCAATATTTCAGACCTAACATAAGACAGTTAAAATCACAAACAAATTGCATTGCAAATGCTTATTCACAATAAGCTATGTTAATGAACTTTAAATAATCAACGTTTTAAAAATTAATTCTCAAAGAATAAAGACTTTGATGCAGGAGAGGCAAAGAAGACAAAAAAGGTGGTGTCAAATACTCTGTAATTTTGTAATTAGAATTAGAACTCAACTACAAGATTTAAATGTGAAATATGAATTCAGCAGAAAAGCAAGCTGTGACAGATTACTGGCAGGGGCTCATTATAACCCAAATCAACCTGAACCATACTGATACCAGGATGAATTATTTCTTGCCATGCCTGGAATTGAAATTGTGGGAAATTTCAGTTTAGGACTACTCATGGAGCAGTTGTTGGTGTTCCCCAAAAACCTGCATGATCATTTTGTAATACAAAAGAGATCACTACAGGGGAGCACCAGCACAATGAAAAAGGTGAAGTAATAATTACAGAGGAAGATGGTTCTTATTTACAGACTAACTGTTACAAATAGATGATGTTCCTGAAGGGCAAACTGAGGTCAAACCCAAGCAAAAGTGGCACCTCAGGAATACAATATAATAATAATACAATATAATTTATTTTAAATGGATGAAAAATAAGAAGTTTTAAAAGTATAATAAGAATACAAAAAGTTGCAGCATAACACAGGATCTCTGATATAGAACACCACAGAAAATGAAACAATTATTTTTCTCTGTTTTTAAATAGAAATAGGATTTCCATTTTTATTTTTCTTTTAAATCACAGGAATTTCCACTATTAGTGGAAGAGAATATTAAACCACATATATCTGCACGAAATATTTCTAGGTGAGCAGGCTTCATTACCCTGCCCAAATATGCTAAATGAGCTGCTAAAAACGTACTTGGAACACTGATTTTTATTTTTTGTTTTTTATTGAATACCAGACGACCGGAATGGCAGTTGGAGAAACCTAATATAAATGTGAAGTAAAATAATGACTGTCCATTACACTTTCAAAGTAGGTCAGTTAGTCTTGTCTAAGTCTAATGAAGGTGGACTGTGGCTCCAGTTTGAGTAACACAACATTCAGGCAGTTCAGTGACACACTTTCAAGAGAAACACTGCAGCAAAAAAGGGCCAATGTCATTCTCACATCTACCTACCCAGAGAAAAGTGAAGAGGAACAAAATTAGAGCACTGATGAGATGGTGTTAAAGTCCTGCCATATGATATCCATGTGTGAAGGGATTTTTGCAAAACTTGGAAGGGCACTAAAAAGTTCTGAGGAATTCAGAGGTTATCAGAATGGATATTCTCAAATGACCAGAGAAAGACAAAGCAAGAGAGAAGACCCGATACAGACAAAATCATGTAAGAAATGAACAACCGTTTCAAACAAGGGTGATGATTGTTGGAACAAACTTTCAAGTGGTGCTGGCATGGGCTACACTTCGGAGTTCTGAGAGCATGGCCTGCTCAGAGACAGGCTTTTGCTGCACAGAGTGCACAGAATTCAATGTAGGAGAAGCATGGGAATATTGTAATGGCTATTTATAGCCTAATAAAAGAGGTTCAACAGAAAAGCCCCTTTTGGATTCCAAAAATTAATATCTATTAATCAACCTAAATGTTAATGTACTAGCAATTCCTTTACTGCTCATTTGATCAGAAAGATTAAATTAAAATGCTTTTTACAAACCTGAATCACATTTTATGCTATCTGAAAAGCTAAACAAAGTTCTCTGTGCATCTATGTCAAGTGTTGACTTTTCATACACCTACACAAATCTCTGACTGACCAGGAAAGAAATCTGTAGTGTATTTAAAAGAAAAATTAGAAAAATTAAAATTAATTTAATGCAGACTATGCAATACCATTAGTACCTGTACTAGCTACAGTAGCCTCTCTTGCATCTAATACCTACTGATCCTTTCAAATTTGTCTGTTGCTGCCCCTGGATGTGCCTCAGAGTTAGGATGAAGCAGTTAAACACAAGGACACAGGCATTGAATCATTAATTCTCCCCTTAGTATTGTCAAAATAAAATGCTAATTCACATTAGTTTTATTCCAGTTAAACTATGAGTTCTCCACTATTTAATACCATCATTTTCACCTTTATTAGCACCAGTTTTACCCAGTAAACCTGTATGAACTGTTGGTTTCTTTTGGGGGGGGGGTTTGGTGGTTTTTCTCCCCCAGAATAAATTTCCCCCCCAGAATGCATTTTTCAATAACAAACACCATAATAAAATTTCTCTATTAATTAATATATATAGAGAGAATAAAGCTATCTAATATATTATCTATATATAGTATATATACTGAAATCTCTAACAATTATATGTTCTTCAGATTTCTCTGTCAAAAGAATATGGTCCCTGCTCTAAAGACTTTTTGATAGAACAGATGAAAGAGCTGTTGGGTAGGATATAAGCTTTTATTTTAACATGGCAGGAGCCTCAGGGAAATTAGAGGTTCAGTTCAGATGCCCAGTAGCATTGGGCATGCCCTAAGGCATCAAGAACATCCTCCAGGCAGGCACTCCTGTGTCCTTGTGGAGCCACACTGGGGTCAGGCAAGGGTAGTCTTGGGAATCACAGATGATAAAAGGTGCTTTAATTTAGGCAGCTGAAGACTTTGAAATTATGTGCCATATAGTCATGTTGACTCAGGAGTCATATTTCTGAATTCTCAGATCAGTCAGTGCCAAAACCTGTCTTTGTTTGGGAGATTGACAGGTATTATTTTTCTTTCCTAATTTGTTTTTTTACATATACTAGAGAGTTCCACAAATGTCTGATATACTTCTGTTTCTGTGGATCAACATTAGTGCAAGAAATGAGGAAATTGTCTGACAGCAACTGTACTGTACTTAGCTTTGCTTAATGAAGCATATAATTAATCATAGCTCTCTCATTTCTGTGGTTATGGTCGTATTGGTCCTCATAAGAACATGTTATCTGAAAATATCATGCTTCTGCTTCACTGAACAGATGACAAAAATAAATATCATTCATGATTTCTGCAGTATGGACCTAGAACTTTCATTAAAAAAAAATTTACATTTCCTGCTGTATATCTTATATACTAAAAAAAAAAAAGAGAAAGAGGCAGCACTTCATCTGAGTCCAATTATTTAGCCTGGCTGGATAGTAATGAAAATTTTACATTCAAAAGAACACGGCAATTAGGGGCAACTTATACCAGACTTTTGAGAGGGAGCTTTAACCATCGTACATCCTGGTGATGGCTGTGCAATCCTAGAATCCATCACTACAAGAATGTGATATGGAAGTTCCTCAGTTTTAAAAGTTTAAATCATTGGAAAACTGGGAATTGTGGCTTAAGGTATATGTATGCCTTATAAAGCCCAGATTTTCCCTTGTTCTCTGGCAATTCATAGAGAATAACATTGGAAATCTTAATAATGATGCAAATGATGCATGGATGAAAATGTGTAAGTAAGCACCAGAAGAAACACCAGAATGAGGTCAAATGCATGGCCTGCACTGATAACCAATAACATATTCACAGGAGTAAACTAAAGAATGAGGGAAATATGAATTACCTCTGCATTTGCTCCAAGAATAAGTCAACTCCTCCAGCTTCTAGAAGCCTTTATAGAATAATCAGAATTTAAAACTAACGATAACTAAAGCCTTTTACCAAAAGGCATTGGTATCAACAAACAAAAAAGATAATCTTAATTTACTCTTTGAAGTGACATGACACAACTAGATTCCCTATAGTGTTAGGATTGCATTTTGGTGAGTATTGTATTTTTATGTGCTCTAGCCAAAACAATTAGTTAAAAAGTCATCAAAGTGGAATTGCTTACTTGAAAATAAAGAAATCAGACTTAACGTATTCCACTGTCACCAGTGTCAAAGAACTGGTTTACTGCAACAATCAGTCTTAGTTATTTCTTAGAGTTGAGGACAGTGCACATTTATGAATAAACATTAAAAGGTCTCATCAAAGCTAATGTTCTTATTGATAGCCCACTGTTTGAAGTACAGAATGATGTATTGATGTAATACAAAATGGATGCATCCATAAGGGTCTTCTTATGCTTTACCAGCTACAATTTTAAACCTTTGCTAGTGATCCGTGTTCCAACCAACTTTTTACTATTTTCATTTGGTTTGGTTTTATTGCAGAGTTTTTAATCAGAATAATTCTACAGGAAATTGTGGTGTGCAGAGGACACCAAGGGTTTTGTTTTATTCCTTCAATGGCTGCTACTTGGCTGTGACATGAACTCATAGCTAGACCAATAATCATGCAGAGAACAAATCAAAGTGAATGGAGTTAGGAGAATTATCAAATCCATTTCAAATTGATCTTTACTGCTCTGAGTTCTTTTTGCCAGTCTGCCTTCAATCCCGAAACAGAAAAAAATTTTAATGGACAAAAGTTGGCCCAGTGAGGTGGAGCAGTTGATGAAATCACTGGAAAAACATGACTGGACACAGAAGCGAAAAAAATATCACTTGAAATCTTAGGACACATCTGCAGCAAGCAGCACAGCCATAAACTCAGAGGGCAGAGAGAAGTATGTCTCACCAGGATACAGGATGAGTAAATATCAAGCCTTGTGTAAAAAAGTGACAGTCTTGCCAAGGACTTATGCTGGTAAACCTGTGATTCTCTGGTCATGAGTGTGTACCAAAACCACTTAACTTGCTCATGAAAGACTCAAAGAACCAAGTGAAGCCAAAGGAAATGTGATGTTAAATGCTTCTGTGGATCAACACTGAAGTATACCTGGGGAAATCTTACATAACCAAAAAACCTGAACAGTAAGGAAAGGGCCATTAGGTAGAACATATCTATCTCAAAAAGGCTGCATGAGACATCTTCTCCAGTATGGGCATAGTAAGTCTGTTACAGAGGCACAGACAAAGGAAGAGGAACATGATAGAAAGACCTGGAAAGCAGGTCAAGGAAGGCCAGTCTCCCTCTCCACTCCGGTGAGACCTCACCTGGAGTACTGTGCCCAGCTCTGTGGTCCCTAGTACAAGAAAGACATGAATCTGTTGGAGCAGGCCCAGAGAATATTGGTCCAAAATTGGTCAGAGGGATGGAGCACCCCTCTTATGAGGAATGGCTGAGAGCATTTGGATTGTTTAGTCTGGAGAAGGGAAGGCTCTGGGGAGACCCTACTGTGACCTTTCAGTGTTATAAAGGAGGAGTATAAGAAAGACCAAGAGAGATTTTTTTTTTTTTACTAAGGTCTGTAGTAACAGAACAAGGGGTAATGGTTTTAAACCAAAAGATAATGGGTTTAGCTGGGACATAAGGAAGAGATTTTTTTATGATTAGGGTTTTGAGACTTGCAACAGGTTGTCAAAATATGTGGATTCCCCACCCCTGAAAATGTTCAAGGACAGGTTGGATGTGGCTCCGAGCAGTCTGGTCTTAGTGAAAAGTTCCCTTCCCATGTCAGGGGTGGTTGGATTAGATGATCTTTAAGGGCTCCCTTCAACCCAAACTATTCTGCGATTCCATAATTATATGAATCAATTTCTAATAGCAGAGTGCTGTGAAATCTATGCCGAGTCCTCCTGCAACCTCTGTCTTTGTGGAGACATTAAGTCTCTATTCTTGGTACTGCATTGATGGACAGCTGAATTTTTAAGTGAATGACTCACTACAAGCATGCAGAAACATGGCCATAGGGTCTCATTCAGTTGTACCCTAATTTATCATAGCTCTCTCCTCATGTCTTTCTATCATTGCATGGACAGCTGGTCTGGAAAGCAAGCTATTAATCTGTCTCTGCCGGTTGGAGAAGGCCAGTAACAATTCTTATTCAAATCATTTAGGCTGCCATTCACATTTCTCATTTCAGCATGCATTTAATCTGAAAACACTGGTCTTCCTTCTCTGTGCTTGCAGGCACTCAGTGCTCACTGTCAGACCCCACACAGTCCAGCTTATAATGCTCTGAAGACAGATTTACCAACAAGGGCTTATGTCCTTACTGTGATTGCCTAGGCAGCAGCAGTGGTAGAAAAATAGCAATGAAAAGAGGACGAGGAAAGAGGAAAGAATAATCAGTTCAGCAAGACATTTCAGGAAGTTCAGTCTGAGATGGAAGCACAGACAAACCCAAAAGAAATAGAGGGAGATGTAATAATGTAAAATATGAGTGTTATAAACAGAAGAGATATTTTAGCATGGACGATGATGAATTTTATTTCCCAACTATCTAGTTTCTAACAAATATGAAAAAGATTTTCAGTGCTTTTCACTGTTTTTATGTCCTTTATACAAAATTAAATTTCAAATTATTTTTTTTTCTAGGCACTCATTGAATAACTCTGAATGCTTTAAACTATTTTTATGGCTGGTTAAACATTCAAACCAAAATTTTCTATATATGCCTATATTGTGCATGGCAGGCTCCTTGAAGAAATATTCTCTATAGTCAGAATTTTTTATGTACATGAGATCACGAAGCAATATATTCTTTTTCCTGAATAGAAATAAGGAATACAATACAATGTGTCATTGTTCATACCAACAATTGTTAATATTTAGAATCAAAGAGTCATTTTAAAAATGAAGCCTATAAAACCTAGAAAGAGAGCATTAAGGATAAATATTATTAAATATTATTTGCCTGCTTATAAAATGCCATGTGGTATGCATGTACTTATATATCCAAAACTACCTTGAAATACTGCTAAACACCAACATACTTTACTGGAATACCACAACACATGATTTCCACTGTCAACACTAAAATAAACAATCTGCATCTACAATTACTATGACGCTGTCTCTCAAGCATTTTACATTCTTTCATAACATATTTTGCTACTTTTTTAGAAAACGAGAATATCACTGTCAGTGAATACAAAGTATTTAAAAGTTTTGCTGGTCATTAGTACCTTTATGTTTATTACAACATAATAATCAATAAAGCATCAGTTGTACTAAACATAAATGTGTTTTAGGTTTTTGTTTAAGTGTCTGGATTCTTTAATGTATACTGATGCAACTTAGGATATACTACATCACTTCCATTTATGTGTTAGCTTTCCTGAACTCTTAACATAAATGTTCTCTAGCATGTTCAATACTTCTAGTGCTTGTTTCTTACAAAAATCTGCCATATTACTATAACTCAATTATGTAAATAGTCTGTAGTGACATTATGCTATGAAATCAAGAGGAACAGAAAGATATGTAATGTCAAGATTTAGTTCTGTTATGTTGTTAAGCTATGCTATGTTATGTGATATTAAGTGAACACTTACCCCCACAGACATCGCCATCGGCGTTTTCACACTGTCGATCATCACATTCACAGTTTTTGCCATGAACTCTGTTGTCTCCTGGAGGGAAACAAGTGCACTGGCCACATTCACATCTCCCTGTAAGAATAAATAATTGTTAGAGTCATGATTTCAGTAAAGTAAAATAAATTGAATAAACCCCAAATACATGCAACATCCTAACCCCAAAGACAAACTACAAATCACGCTGTATTAAAGTATAGCACAATTTAAAACACAAATTTAAACACCATTTAAAAACAAACAAAAACATAGCTAAACAAAACTATTCCTCCTCCACGGAAACCAGATGGAAAGTGTATCACTGTTATAATCTTAGTGGAAATGGCAACAATAAGCAATCACTGGCACTGCATGTTTTTCATATCTGAACTTAGCATAACTAAGCTGGCCCATGCTTACCTGCACAATTAACCTCTATAATTGATCTAAAATAGTTAGCATGTATCTCAGGAACACCAAGACAAATGTGATCAAAATTAAATAGTCTATGCACAGAGCTACATAAGATACTATGTATTCATGTAGAAAAATAATTCTTCAAATACTCTATCAAGCTTTTTGAATGCAAAATCCTTGTAACATTTCTTGTCTAGATCTGAGGAAATAAGCACAACCTCTGCCACAGTCTCCCCTTCCATAAATCTATTTACAGGAGATCTCCCCAGAGTTTAAAAAGACAACAGATTTATCCAAGCTCCCACAGATCTTCACTCCAAAACACCAAAGAGAAGTAAGTACTAAATGGCCAGATGTGAAAAAATTAATATCCAGGACAGTCTTACATTGCACATATCTGAGACAAACTCGGTTCATGTAACAGGCCTTAACTTCTAATAGTTTGCTTCTCAATGCTGTTAAACTATTTTATGCAATGCTGGTGAGAGAACATTCTAAATATGGCACAAACCATGGACCAAAATCCTACATCTGATGGGCTTGGGAAGGGATATTGTGTGTAAAAAACAGCCACCAGAGACATGGACTAGGATGCAGAAAACCTGCCCTTACTGATTTAATTTAGTCATAGCATCAGTGAACTCAACTTGGGCCTGGTCACTTCTCTACTCACTACAACCCCCAAATTTATAGTATTGATGGAAAGTAAAAAATATCCTCCAATTTCAGCCTTTCACTATGCAACTAGACAGTTCACACCACACTGAACTATTTTTTTTCAGCATTTGCTGAAATATTTTATTGAATGGGAAACTACTGTTAATGAAAACCTCAGTGGAGGTCTTCTAACTGTAGTCATCATAACAATAAAAACTTTTAGAGTAAGGTACTGATAGATGATTATTAATAATCTTCTTTTCCCAACTTCTAACCTTAATTTGTTTTATTTGTTTGTGGGCCTTGAGGTTTATTTTTTGTTGTTTTTTGTTGTTGTTGGGTTTTTTTGGTTTTTTTTGTTTTTTTAAGAAAACAGTCTAATTAAGTTAGATTAGGGAGAGATCTTTTTATTTATTGAAAAATAATTCTAAGCTGATTTTATAACTTCAAATACTCTTCATCTTCCCAAGCCTTCACATACATTGCACTTTTGAGCTGACATTTTATGCACCAGGATTCAATCTAGAAGGACATAGAGCGCAAGGATTTTAGAAAAATACATACTGATAAAGAGAATTAGAGTAAATAGTTCTTAATTTTATTACATGCATAGTTTAGAAATTGTGTTGCATTGTCAATGATTTGAGGATACTCATTTCAGAATGAAACTTTTTTATAGGAAGTGAATTTACCACATCATGAAGTAGAGTTGTGCTTTGGAATCATTTCAAAATTTAAGATATGATTGTCTACAGAAGAAATGATGCTATTTGCCTGCATTCTCTAAGCTATAATTATTTGCCAAGGACAGCCACATGAGAAGTTGAGGGAAAAAATCCTTAGTGTTTAAAAATACAGAGACTTTTATTGAGTCTAATTTGTCTCTTTTATGCATTCACCTTAGGCAACCTGATCACTTTTTCAAAAGTGTCACATCACCCTGTCCTAAGGAACAGCCAGTAACCCATAGGCTGAAAGGCACCTGATGAACAGGACCCATCTGTTGTGGAAACTGTAACATAAACAAAAGAAGAATCTTCAGCAGTGGTCTCCTGGCCAGCCATTGCTATAATAAGGATGCCTGAAAATAGTAAAATCATTTTAAGCAAGCTACTTTGACTAGAGGAGTCATCAGAGGTGGAAAATCCTCCAGATGAATGAAAAAAGGAAGGTCCTATAATGAGGATCCTGCACGTTCTGTAACTAAGCATTATCTTCTGTAACACTTAATTTAATAAGTCAGAGTCCAGTGGCTGGTCCCCTGTGCTGCAATGGGAACAGGCTCCTCTCAGTCCCTGCTGCAAGTAATATTTATTCATTTCAGTTCGTGTACAACAGTTTCACCAGCAGAAAAATGGAGGGAAGCCCATCCCTAGGCAGATCGGGCACATTTTTGTCATCTAAGAGATACAGGATCAAAGGGAATTTAGGCCCTACTCTCTCAATCTGTGCCTCTTTTTTTTTGCCTGACTCCCACCTAAATTCAGGGTACAGTTTAGATTATCTGACTGCAGACCTCATCAGAATTGAAAGTGTCTTGAAAATAGACAGAAACCCCAGTCCGCAAGTGCTCTGGAAAAGGAGTTCTTTGAGCTATTTCTTGATTTTTAATATATATAATTACAGTAGGTTATTACACTGCTGCTGAAATTGATACTCAAAATTATTAGTTCCTTTACTTTTGCAAATGTTACAAGATCAGCATCAGAAATTCATTTAATGGTGTCACTAAATAACCAACTTTGCACTGGCTATAAAAATATTCTGCCTCCAAAAGTAGTGAGATTTTGGTTAGATTATATAAAGTGGACTCACTCTAAGGAGATAATTTAACAAAGAATTAAAGTCCTATTGCTTCTCAACAGCTAACTATATAGTATGTGCTGCTGAAATATCAGAAGCCACACCTTATTCTGTGATCTTCTTCTCTTAGCTATTGTGATAAAATACTTACCAAACAAATTCAATCATTTGAAAGTAATTTGAAGCTCACATTATACTGAAAAGGGATCAGCACTTTACTAAACATACTCTTTGTATAGAATAATAGGTTTACCATAGCAACCTGATTATACAGGGAAAGCTGCTGCCATACATCCTAAATTCTCTTTAAATTCCAAGGCATACAGAAACAATTAAACATGGGATGGCTATAATATTCTGCACCTTCCCAACCATCTGTGCAAGAGCTACACTTCTTGAGTAAAAAGAAACCAGTTGACCTCGGACAATTTACAGCAGATGGCTTCCACTCTTCCTCACTAAACAGAGAGAATAAATATCATAACCTGATGGCTTCAGATGAAGGAAGCTTTATGATGGACGTTGTATGAGCTATAAGCATTGAAAAGCTTAAGCTATGAATTGTAATGCAAGATGCTAAGAATAGAATAATTATACAAGACATTTATTTGCCTACAGTATTAATATTTCCTCAAACTTCTTCCTCCCAATGATGTCAATAAGAGTATGAACTTATCACTAATAATTGTTAGTACTTGACAAAAGATCAGCTTAGGTTGAGTTTTTTGTTTTTAAAGGGAATTAAAGTGACACATTGCATCAAAACCCAACTTCATTAGATAACGGACTCTAGAATTCTAAAAAAAAAAATGCCATATGCTTTTAGCTTTTGATTTTATTCCCAAATTACTGCATCATTTTTTCATTTCTCATGTCCAACATTTATAAAAACATATCTGAACACTGTCTAGATTTACATTAAACCTGTTCATATGCAAATTGCTGTGACCATTACCTGCTTGCATTCAAACCATTTCTAGCTGCCTATATAGATTAACTGAAAGTCTCCTTTGTACAGGCAATTTTAAAACACTGTGCTAGAAGTATATAATTTGTGTAATAAAGCATTTTTACCCTGTTATTGCCAGCAAAGGCAGAGATAGTAACAGCTTTCAATGTAAAAATAAACCCTGAATATAAGAAGATATATTTCATTGTCTTTCCCTGTCTGTAACTCTATACAAAGTATTTTTCTGTGCAAGATGAAGAATTTTCATCTTCTAAATGAAAACAAATAATTTTTTTTTTTTAATGTGTAAGGAATACAGTGCCAAATTGCATTGTGACTGTGGTAGAAGCAAGCCAGGTTCATTCGGCATATCAAAAAAATGGTGTTTCAGGCTACTGATAAATAGGAGGGAATCTGCCTTTAGTAAAGACTTTTCTGCCCCATGGCTGTCCCAGGCTTAACATCTGAAAGCATTTCTTATCAGAAACTGCAATTTCTTTTTTATCACATAATCTCAGGCAACTTGAACACATTCAGTAAAGCTGCTGTGTCTTTCTGCCAACAGAACTCATTTCATGCTGGATGTGAGCAAGATGATCTAAAACAATTTTCAGAAATAGCAAATCAGGGAAGGGGGGGTGGGAAGATTTGTACAAAAGATCACAATTTTCAGTGAATATAGAGGGTGAAGGGAAGCAGATGTGACTGAAGGAAGTAATAACAGGTAGCAGATTCAAATAAGGCAAAAGAAAATGTACTGGTTGAGTGGTGGAGGGTATAAAAGGTCAGTAAAGAAAAGCAACAGTTTTACAAAATTGGCAAACAAAATGCAAAACTTGCCAAAAATAGGGTATCAACGTGCATTGCTCAGTCTGAGGTGTTCAGACCAGCAGACTTCAAATGAGTTTGATCAATGTGGAGAAATTTAGACTCAAGCAGGAAACAGCTACAGATTTCTCAGTGGCCATGCGTTGCATGTTTTTTATGTCCTGTTCCAAAAATTGCCTGGAATTAATTCCCATCTAGAATGACTTTTAAAAAAATTCATATAAAACTACTGTACTGACTAGACAAAACAAGTCTGCCTTATACATGAAAGGATCCTTGGGTTTTAAAATGTTGGCAATTCTTGCATCTGGTTGGTTGGGTGGTTTATGAGGTATCAGAAGAAGGGAAACTTTGGAAGCATCTGAAGTATGTACAAAAGTATCCTTAAAACCTCTTTAAATACATGAATATCTGACAGATCTCACCCAAATGATGGAAATCTGGGGGTTAGTTTCTTTCAACGACTTAGACAAGCAAGATATGAACCTGCACCTGCAGCTATGATGGAAAAAATTGTCTTCTAAAAAAGCTTTAGAACTTATATCAGTACAAGATACAAGAACTACAAAGGATTTCTTTTCTTCCACAGGATTTCCCTACTAGGCTGTTAGGGGCTTGGGGTAAGGGACTTCTTTTTGTGGAGATAATTTGACAATTGGGTTTTCCATAAAATGTTCAAGCAACAAGCACCTTTTTTCCTGCAATGCATTATGAAAAAGAAATTTATGCATTTATCTCCTCATACATAAGAAAAAACATTTGGCAGTTATTACAAGAACAACTATTTGCTGGAGTTTAGATTGGGAATGAGCTTTCTCCTTCTAAATCAGTATACAGAAAGTAAACATGCCTTGAGTCTACTCATAAAAAGAGATTATTTGCAGCATGACTGACCCAAGACCTCAACTAAAGATATAAAAGCTCCAGAGAAGGGCTTAGCTGAATCATACCAACATAAAATGAAATGAAAATAGCTTTAACAAATCTAAAGTAATTTCCAAACTTCAGACTTCTGTGCTCATTTTTTTCAATAATTTTGTACCAAAAAAATAAACTTTTAGCAGCAAGCTCCGATATTTTTATTTAAATAATATGAACAGTAGCAAACATATATAATTGTGTTAAATATCCATATTTTTCTTAGTCTTGCTGGTCACCTCTCAGCTGCAATAACTGCATCAGCTACTACATTCAGCACTATAAACAGGTTTGAAATAAATGGATATAAAAGGATGTAAATATTTGGCTTAGAAAAACAGAAGTTCAAAAATTAAGAAAGGCTTTTTTTAAAGCAGCCTGAGACTTCCCACTGCTGTGTGTTTTATCAAGTTTTTCACTAATACAAAGTACCAAGATTTCCCTTATATAATAGGTATCATGGGCATATTCTCTTAGACAGAAAGAGTGCGTTTCTTTCAGTTTTTTAAAAATTACATTGCTTTATGTTGTGAAAGAGCACCAAAAAAGGTCTGACAGTTTAGTTTGTCCTTAAGGGTATAAAACCTCAAAACACAAAAGCCCCAAATAACCCTAAGATAAAAAGATCTCAAGAAATAAAAGTTTGCTATCTCAAGCAACACAACTCTTACAACAGTGCAAGCAACTGAATATCCAGAACTGTAAAAGCAAGTGTTACACAAGAGCAACTTCAAACGACTGACACTTGTCCCCCAGCTTTAGAACACACGATGTATGACTGGAAGTCTGATTGCAAAATTGGCATATGGCACATGAGGTAAATGCTTTTTCTTTGTGACAGCTTAATAGTGAAATACTTCTTTAGATAGTTCCACTCAACAGCACCACTTTACAGATTTAGCATCACCAGTACTGATTTGTATCTCCTTTTCCATGCTGCCTTTTTTTTTTTCCTACTTTTTGTTTTTAATTTTTTCCCCCTTTCTCTTTAAAAATTTTGGTAAGAAGTACTGCTGCACTGCTAGTTTCCTTTTCAGACTGTCAGCTTGACATCTGCTATCATCATCATCGAGCTGACATGTCTCCTCCATCTGCCTGCTCTCAGTAGCTCTGCTTTGAGGATGCACTTGAAACTCCTATTCCTTTCTGCACAGCCAAAAGGGAATTTCTAGAGGAGTTCCATGAGAGGAGTCATCCAGAACACCCCTGCCCACTTTGTAGGAGCAGGATTTTAGCCCTATGCATCACTTTTCCTGGTGACATCTTCCTCAGGTTCTCCCACTGGGGGTACACCCTTGACAGTTCACTCACTATATTAAGGGGACAAGTAGGACTAGGAAGGCAATTACTTCTCTGTTCAAAAGAAAGGTGATAGTCAAAGTCACCACACAGAGGGGAGATGTGTGAAGAAGACAAGAAAGAAAGTGGCAAAACACTTTCTAAAGAAATGTGTTGTTAAGGCAGAGAACAGTGAAAATTGAAGGGGAGGAGAAGGAACACATTGGGGGAAAAGGAAAAAAATAGGCAGCATGGCAAATTTTACTCTGAAAATGTGCAAACCCTAGAATTCAGCAAGCCATTATCTGATTTTTAAATTCCCTTCCTCTGCTCATCTCTTTTTTATTCTTCCCCCTCAAAATGCTTTCAAAAACTCAAACTATGAAGAAAAAAACATTGCAAAGAGATGCCATTAAATCCAGCAAAGGATAAAAAACATCCTACTACAACTAACATCCCCATAGATTATTAGAAATGAAGATATGTTTGATTAAAGGATCTGACCTGAGAATGCTTTCTCTTCACCTTGGCAACTATCAAGAAAAATAAAAGTCTCATTTCCTTTTCAGCCTATTCATTGCCCGGTGCTTAGCATAAGCTGCTCCAAAATATTTTCTAGCAATAGCCAAACATAATAAAGAGGTACAATCCCATACTGAAAGATACATGAAACACAAGGACATTGTTCAAGAAGCCGTGATTGCTTTTCAGCCATTTAGAGCTTTATACATTTGACTGCCTTATCATTCAGAGGATTGACTGCTTACCCCTTTTTTTACATGATCTGCCATGCAAAGAGTCATAGCACTAATTCCACAGAGGTATTTAATTTGCAGATTAATTTACTAGAAAATGTCAACTGCTTTGGGGAAATTTAATCACCAGAATGTTAACCTTGTTCACTTCCTGCTGACGACTGTTGTTTATTAGATAGTAAAATTCAAGATATTTTAGGGTTGTAATTGAAGCCTATCTGTTAAAACACTTAAACTCTTAAGTGGTCTGCTCTTTGGAGCTTTAGCTAAGATTAAAGTGCTTAATAATGGTAAAACAACAATATTAAAAGATTCAACTGCATAGCAACCATCAATACTATCTGCAGATAACAGACTGCTAAACTCAGAAACCATGGCAACAAATGACATCACACTGTATCTACCTTATTGATTAGCTTTCACCTCAAGACTTTTTCCAGAAATGAAAGACATTTCCTAGCAACTGCATCATCTACTGAGTTGTTCCAAGCTAAAATGCTTTTACCCTTACTCTTAAGTAATTTTTCCCTTTTTTGCTGCCAACTGGCCAGATTGTGCACTAGCCTCTTGTTGCAAGGCTCTGTTGTAGAGACACTGCCTTATGGCTCTTAAAAATCTTTGCCCCAAATTTAATGGTATCTGGGAAATAATGCTTTGTCCCAGCACCAAAAACGCTGGCTCTGTGGAAGAGTATCCAATATGGAACAAAGAAATAACAGCTTTTGAAGGAGTTTGAATGAAGGAGTAACAGCTTTTTAAATGCAAAGTTTATCTTCAGAAAACAACACAATGAAGGATTCTTCATTTCCCCACTCTATGATTTGAAGTATTAGCAGTAAACTCTTCTTTGCAAGTAACCCTGGGTTTACAGATTTCAAGAAGAGTGAATAGCAATGAAAAACCAGTGACTCAAGTGTTCTCAAAGGACCAGCCAGGCACATTATATATCACTGTACAGGTGTGTACGTATTTAAAGTCCTTGCAAGTAATTCCCTCTTGGATCATCTGTCTTGATAGGACCTCATGAGCACGCAAGGACACTGGTAAGACTCAGTTGGAGAGAACAGGTAACAATTAGGAGCCACATGTATTTGTACTCAGCCTCCTGTTTGGATGACCTGAATAAAACCCAGCAATCAGAGACAGCAGTTTTCAAGCCAGTTGAAACACATGCAACAAGTAATTAACCAGTGAGGGCTCCCCTATTTCCACCACAAGAGATGGATTTGAGATCAGTCTCCAAACACAACAGTGTTTATTCCTGACAAACACAACAGTGCTATGAAACACTAAAATTAAGGCTTTTTTTTTTACTCAGTTAACTCAAACTCCTATGAAGAGCTCAATAGTGAAGCAATTGTCTATACCTTAATATTCTTGCTAATTCTGAGGGCAAAATTCAGGTTTATAGTGTGAATTAGCCCCAACATTTCTAGAAGGATCACTGCCAAAGATGTGCTCTTGCCAAAATTTATGCCTTGGGTGGAGCTGACCTTTATTTATTTTTATTTTATTTATGTATTTATTGCTGGTCAGTTACAATCAATAGGTTAACCTGTTTAAGTTGTAAATGCAAAATGCAGCAGTCTTGTTGTGCAGCCAACCTGGGTCTTCTCTATCACCTCTTTTCAGTCCTGATGGCCTCTGCCACCAGCTGCTCTGTGTTCTCAGTGGGGCAGCCCACTGAAAACAGTGATGTCTGGAAGTGCCTCAGACCTTGGCCAGTGCCACACACTGGACAGGAGAGGAGGAAACACCATCAATGGGCAAAAAGAGGTGCTTGAAACTGAATGGATACCAGGGAGGAAGTAAGTATTTTTCCCATTAGTGCAGAGACTGTTAGACTACCACACAAAAAGAACTTTTGGGAGCGCCAAGGAAATTTTATATAAAACTCTCAATTCCTCCCATAGTTTCTTTCAAGAAGTCCCCTGTTTTCCCCAGAAAACCTTAAAAGCCCTCCAGCCGCTGGAGAATTCAAAATCCATGACCAGTCATTAGTCCCTTGAAAACTTTAGTCAACAAGATTTTGAAGAAAACTTCAGTCATATGCATGATATTAAATATTGTATCTCTTTTGGTTTATGACTAATCATTTAATCATTTCTGTCTTTAAAAGTCACTGTTTAAAAAGTGATACTGTTATCAACATTGATACATGGAAAAATTAAAGATGAAAGTAAGGTTAACAAAATGTCAATTTTTTTACAGCATTGGAAACATTCTGAAGTCAAATGAATCAAAAATAATTTTAAAAAAGGTCTATTATATATATCAGAAAGCAACATAATCTTTTACCACCTATTAAAAATGTTAAGACTGTAAAGCCTGATAAGTACTGTAGATAATTCTATGTTAAACTGAAAACATCTACCCTCTTCTGTTTTGAAATAAGTATAGATACTACACAAAGTACTGCTTTGTCAAACTCCTCAATCATCATGTAAGAATACAAAGACAATGCAAATAGCTCTTTCTACAGACCAATTATTCTACTAATATTTAAAACTTAATCAGAAATGAGATTGCTGGCTAGGAAAAAAAACCACAATCCTTTCAAGGAAAAAGCAATATTCACTGTAATAGTCTAGCAAAAAAGTCTGCCAAGCTGAAAACCAACTGAGCAGAGAAATCTGGGCCTATCCAGTGAACCTTGAAGGTTTTATCTTTCTGCATAGAGGAAAAAATGCATTAAAGCTACCTACTGTAGCAATTTGTGTACTTTTTCTCCCCCAAAGTACTTTTTCTAAGCATGTCCAGTAAATTGTAAACTAAATCTGCCTATTTCCTACTAATGCATGTATGGAGAACATAGTGTTCCCAGAGACAGCAGTCACTATTACAGAAATCTAAAGGTAAATGCAACTCCCTACCCCCTCCAGCTACTTAGGAACAGCTCTTCACAACTTTACACCAAGGATATTCCAGGGGAGAGGAATGAAAGGATTCAACTTTTCACATAAACCACGTTTTTTAAATAAGCCCTATAAAAGTTTATTTCAGTACATTTTTAACCTTAACTAAAGCTCACTGACAAAACAGTGAAAGGCAACAAAGCAGAAACATGATGGAGATGTCAATTTAAAGGTGGGAGGGGTTCCTGAAAGCTACTTCCTTCTTTTTTAGCGCCTTTACACTTACAGGTAGGAGCAGGAGAAATTATCTGAATGGTTTCAGAGGCAGCAGAAGATGGGACATGATGAGAAGACCATTAAAACAACCTCTTACATAAGGTAAGTATGCTCTGGAATATGTACATGTAAGAAACATCATCTAAGTTTCTAAAGAAAGAATTCCCAACTAATGGCAGAGATAAGAATGAAGGCTTAGTTTGGATGAGTAATGAAATCATAGGAGAGCAAAGGCCAGGTATACTGAAAACCTGTAAATCTGGCAAAAAAGATTTTGACAGTGCATACCTAGATGAGATGAATGGAAAACTTTTGATCATGAAGTCAGGACACAAAAGTAAAATAATTTACACAGAATAATAAAGCTTGAAGGATAAGTTTGGAGTGATCCAAACACCCTGAGAAGCTAAGATTCAAAATGGAAGGAAAGATGCCTGCAAATCACTGAATAATTTAGGTTGGAAAAGACCACTAAGAACACCAAGTCCAACCATTAACCCATCACTGCCAAGGCCACCACTAAAACACATCTCAAAGTGCAACAGCTCTATGTCTTTTAAATATCTTCAGTATGGTGACTCAATCACTTTTCTAGGCAGCCTTTTCCAATGCCTGACCACCCTTGTCAGTGAAGAAACTTTTCCTAATATCCTATCTAAAACTTTCCCTGGTGCAACTTGAGGCCAGTTCCTCTCATTCTACTGCTTGTTACCTGGGAGAAGAGATCAATCTGCCACAACCTCCTCCTGAATAGTTGTAGAGAGCAATGAGGTCTGATCTCATCCCTGAGGAACAGGCAAGGGAGGCAGGTAAGCAGCAGAGCTCACAGAAGAATAAGTGGTTAATGGTGAAAGAAGAGAAAGAGAAATAATCAGCCAAAAGAAAGAACAAAGAAGGAGAGCCCATGACTGACACTTCACAAAATGGGGTGAATTAATCTCAAAAATATACAAAGGTATGCCAAAGGGATGAGGATGAGTAATACCGAGGAAGATATTCCAGCAAATGGAAACCCAGGTGTTTCCAGGAAAATTTTTCCAATTTGAAGAAAAGTGTCCTTAAAAGAGAATTAAACACAATAGCTAGGTCAAGCAGTGATGTGAAGAGAGAGAAATGCTATCTTATCCTTTAAAACTAAAATAACTTATTTCCAAGTCAAAATGAATTTATCTAAAGAAAAAGACAACATATTTTCCATAATACATAATAAGACTCCATTTCCCTAGCTCAGATTCATCAAGACATTGACCTTGCTGAAGTATGAAGCAATATATAATTTTACAGACCTCTGAGCCAACAGAAAGAAACTGTTGAACTGAAATTTCCTGCATCACCATGGTTCAAAACTTTACCAGCTTTACGAATTCTTGTCTGAGAACAATTTTTCTGTCACTGCTATGGCCACCCTACCTCTCACACACTTGCACCACACCACCCTCAGGATCATGGTGCAGGGTTGCACCTTCTGTGTTTCACCTTGTATCTGAATTCAGGCAACCATTAGCAAGCCACCCACCTGTCTACAAGAAAGAAGCAGGATTAAAGCACCTGAGAAGCAGAACAGTAGCAACCAGTGGTATTAATAGCAGTCAGCATGAGAAGTGGTGTTATGGAAAAACCCCACATCCCCCCAAGAAGGGGAGGGTGGCTGTCCCTGGACACAAACTCAGCTGTAAAGCCCAGATTTCGGTTCACAACAGCCACTGGAGATGAACCATGAAGTTTTCCAGCACGTGTAAAGTAGCACTTGTTGTTCATGGCTTTCACTGTGAGAGATTGAAATTATATAAAAGAACAGACGGGAGGCAAATCCTAGAGGTGAAAAACATTGTTACAGCACTAGGATGTCATCTCTGAGTTTAGCATGCAATGAATTAGTGCTAAAGCCATGTTTGATCATGTGGCTTTTTATAGACTCTCAAAAATTCATCCCAGCCCTTTTCTAGTAAATGTCAGAGTTCTGTTTAGCAAATTAAAAAAATAAAACAACAACAAAAAAATCACCCACCACCACAAAAACCCAAACCAACCGAAAAAAACCCCAAAAACAAATCACAGAGCACATTATTTTGACAGTCTCTGTCATACCTGATCTCAGCTAGAAATCAGGCCTGGATGGAGTATTCTATACTTGCTATAAACATTTTATTATAGAAACAGAATGGACCTGGTATTACCAGTTTAAATTTGTGAAAATTGCTTTAAATACAGCATGAGTGTGGGGTCTACTTTTACGGCTGTTCTGCAGAAAAGTACTCTAAATAACCCAGACACATAAAAACAACAGTTCAATGTTATACTTAAAAAGCAATTAATTCTACAAATCTGTTGTCTTACCTAATAGTTTTTTAGTTTGTTTTACTTTGTTTATAACAGCAAGCAGTAATGATCTAAAAAGTGTTTATTTCTTCAAAGAAGGTGGTTTGGCTCCTCTTTGCTAATATAGTCATAAGAAAACTGTATTTAAGCCTCCCCTCTGTAGCTCCATGCAACTGAAAACCTGGTGTGTTATTAGATTCCTGTGAAGCAAGATGTGTTCCAGCAACTTCTTGGATTTTAACTCTTCTCCCCAGAAATTTGAGTTATGGCAGAGCACTGACAGTAGCAAGTAAGAGTCTGTCAGGGAAGAATTACTAATTTTGTTGCTATTTTTATTTCCCCCTTCCTGGAGTGGGAAGGCTAGTGAGGCTTGGTGCTGAGGGAGTGGGAAGAAATAAGGAAAATAATCAGTAGAACTCATTATTTTTCTGTGAGAAATAGTGGGAGGCATAAGTAACAGGGGGTGGAAATGGTAGATCAGACAAGGGCAGAAACTGATATTCAGTTGTGAGAGGGAAAAAGAGCAGTGGAGACATCAGCTGAAAACAAGCAGCAACCACGTGTACTATGGCATGCAAAACACTCCAAAACTCTTGCAGTGCACACATAAACAGAAATGAAGCACTTATTTCAAAATGTCAATCACTCTCTACTTCCTTCCCAAGAGCAGCAGCCCTGCCTTCTCCCCGGCAGCAAGGCTGCATGCATTTCAGCATCACTGCCAGAGACATCAGGACTCTCCACTTTGCACAGTAATAGTCTGAGTAATAGTTTCAGAAGTTTGATGGTAAAAGGGGTCACCAGGCAAAGCATCAGCAGGCAGCAGCCAGAGCAGGCTGTGTTGCAGCAAGCCTGGACAGTCTGGGAGTGTCGCTTTCAGGATCCAGAGCCTGAGCACAGGCAGATCACAATGACAGAATCTAATATCTTCCTTGAAGCCTTCGTTATCAACACTGCTACTTAAATGAATGACTCATTCATCCATTCTCTCTCAAAGATCACAACAGGAAACATTACACCCATCTCTGCTTCTCCACTACTTTATTTATAGCTGGAATTAATGGAAAAGAAATGTATTTTCCCAAGAAGTTTCATGGCACAATGGAAAACTCTCCACAATCTGAATAGTTTACACAGTGTAAGTAATACACATGAAACCATACACACAACCCTGCATCACTTTAGTATCTAATTGAAAGACAATCCAAGCTTACTCAAAAAAAGCCACCATTGTTGAGCAGAGGTTCAGTGCTCAGAAGACCAATAAAATCAGTATATAAACAAAACAAGCCTCATCTCAAATGTCAAAGGACAAGCTGAATGCAATATTTTGCTATGACAGGGGGAAATGGTTTTAAACGAAAAGAGAGTAGAATCAGATTAGATATAAGGAAGACATTTTTCTATTATGAGGGTGGTGAAACACTGGAACAGGTTGAACATGTCTCTGTTCATTTTATAAGGAGTTAGACTAAATGACCTTTAGAAGTCCCTTCCAACCCAAACAAGTCTACGATTCTATGCTTCTAATTCTATACTGCATATGCTATCATTTTCACAAGCATTTTTCCCCCAAAAGAACTTGATCTGAAAATTGGTAGTATAGATGGATGCAGGTATTTTCTTTATGTAAACTCCATGCAAGGCCACATGCATTTTTTGCATTTTCTTAAAAGTAAAATGCAAAAAGTGCTGAGCTTTCACAGAATGCTTATCGAAATCCCATGATTACATGATTTATGACACTGAAGATCAATATAATTCTAGGGAAAATTACCCCACCATCATTCAAAAATGTCAAATTAAAATAACTTCCAAATGCAGTGGTGTGTACACACACACCTGCAACATCATGAATCTCCTCACAAGTCAAATAGTGCAATTCTGCGTTTCATAGAACCACAGAATGGTTTGGGTTGGAAGGAACCTTAGAGATCATCTAGTTCCAATCCCCCTTCCATGGGCAGGGACACCTCCCACTAGACCAGGTTGCTCAGAGTCCCAAACAACCTGGCTTTGAACAGTTCCAGTGATGGGGCATCCACAAATTCTTTGGGCAACCTGTCCCAGTGCCTCATCACCCTCACAGTGAAGAAAGTCTTCCTTGTATCTGATGCAAATCTTCTCTCTTTCAGTTTAAAGCCATTCCCCCTTGTCATATCACTACCTGTTCTTGTAAAAAGTTTCATACAGAACAAGCCCTGGTTGCATTGACAATAAAGAGTAAGAAATTCCATGTCAGCCTTCACCCCTTCCTTCTTCTTCTGCTAGGAAGTAGATAAAAGCTTTAATGATTGATCTGTACAATCTTTCCAAACAAAACTGGATCCAGAGCTAAGCTATCAGCATGAACACAGCTGCTTAGCAGAATTCAACAACTCAAGCATGCTCCTATGCTAATGCGGCTTCATCTCTGGAGCTGGATCTTGCATGGCATGGCTAACACTAGGAAACACAAACTCAGATCTTTTGTAGAAGACTCCATGGACAAATTCTCAGCAATGCTGAAGAGTTTTGAGCTCATTCATGGTCTATATTCCTCATGAAACTATAAATTTGTCTTAAGAATCATATTAATTCCCAGACAGCAGTACATACCAAAAAAAAAGCCCTTCATTAGATGCAGTCCATGGTAACCAGGGAGATGTGTCTGGAACTCAAATTGTGTGGAAGCTCATATATTTGTTTTTGGCATATACATACTTAATGAAAATAAATCCAATTTTTAGAATGCCTGTGGCTCCAAAAATCTTAGCAAATTAGAGCCCCACTGGCCAGCACAAAGGCTAATGTGAACCATAAACTGGCCAACAAGGGATGTATGCTTCCAAAACCTGAAAAACAGAAGGAGCAGCTCTCCTGAGTCCCCACTTCAGCTCCTCTCTTGCTGCAAATATTAAGTCCAGGCAGTTGTGGTGAGTGCCTGCTGCAAGGGAACAAATTCCTGAGCAGTTCAGTAATGTGACCATCCAGTTTTCATGTTCATGTTACACAAGTGAAAAAGGAAACACAGTAAAAGATAAATTAACAATAATGTCTGCATAGACATGTAAACCAGAGAGATACACACACTGAAGAGTGCTTTAGCGTTTCCTTTGCATTGGCATACATAACAACACTACTCTCAGATGTTAGCCTATTAAAATGAATTCACACCCTCGCAAATTAGAAAAGAGATGGACAAAGTACTCTACTCCTATGGGACTGCAATACATTATCTCTAATTGAAATTAATTCATTTGTATTAATGGAAAAATGAAACCGTTACCATGAAGCCATGCCGCAAAATTCAACAGATTAATGTGTCCTTGTGGGAAAGTTTTTTCAGCTAATCTAAGTCAGTGCCATCAATAGGGATCACAAAGTAGCTGAGGTGGGAAGGCATCCCTAGAGACCATTCAGTCCATCCTCCCTCCTCAGCACAGGGTGACCTAAAGCTGTACGATGTCCAGTTTGGTTTTGAACAACTCCAAAGATGAAGATCACATAAAATCTTTAGGCAACATTTTCCAGTGTGTGGTCACCCTCATCCTAGAACATTTTTCCTTAATTTTAAAGTTTTTTCCTTTGCTGGACTACCATGGCACCAAGATGTTCATGGCTTTCCATTACACAGAAAATCAAAGAATTTCAATATAAGTTATTATGATATTTCTCCGATAAGAGGTGAAGAAAAAAAAATGTTTATTGGTTAATTAATGATCATTGAGGGAGGCAAACAAATACAGGTTTCCCAAAAGCTTGTGGTGGAACTACTCAATACACATTCGCACTCAACACTTTCTGATTAATCAAAAAAATATGGAAGAATCCGGGAAATGGAATATTTTATACAACTCAATATGCCTGCCCTACAATTCTTTGAAATTGAAGTTATGTATTTGTTTTGCAATGGCTTAATACTCTTTGTTAATAAGAGGTTATGCTTTTGCCAATACATAAATTAGGACCAGAAACAGCAACATATTTTGCTTACTTCTAAGTAAAACAAATTAATTCTTAAGAGTTGTGCTTTTTCCAGCTCCCTTTAAAACAGTGACACTTGCACTTCAAGAAATTTACTTTTTCTTACCCCACTGGGTGCAGGATCCTCAGAAAAAAAGCTGAGTTAGAAATGGCACCCATCAAGAAAGAAATACTCTTATACTATCAAAATTAGGCTCCACATTTATTATAAACATATTTCCTAGGGAAGATGAAAGTTTGTAAGACATCCCATCAGAAATAAGCCAAGAATGAAACTATCACAGCATTAATCTTCTTAAATGTTCTATAAAGATATTTCAACTTATTTTTATTTTTTCTTTGATAAAAGAATCAAATAGCTTGCATGAAAAGATATTCAGTGTTTTCATTTTGAGTCAGTAAATAGCACTGACTGTAATTAATACTTGATGGTTTGTCTATGCTCTAGCACAAGATCTACTGTAGGATTTCAAGACAAGTTCAGAGAATCACAAAATCGTCAAGGTTGGAAGAGACCTTCAAGACCATCTGTCCTACTGCCAATTCAGCACAACCATAATCCCCCCTAGAGCAGATCTCCAAGTGCCACATTCCAACACCTCTTGAGCACTTTCAGAGACAGTGACTCCACCACCTCCATCATCCACTTATTCCATTGCCTAACCGGTTTGCAGTGATTTTTTTTATCGTTGCCTTTTTTTTTTTAATTATCTAATCCTCCCTTGGTACAACTTAAGACAAATTCCTTTTGTCCTTTCCTTTCAGAGATGGCAGAAAAGCCTGACCACCACTACAACCACTACTGACCCACCTCACTATAACCTCCTTTCAGGTAGTTGAAGAGAGCAATGAGGTCCTCTTTGAGCCCAAATATTTACCTTCTCTGAACAACATCACTTCCCTCAGCTGTTCCTCACAGCACACATTTTCTAGCCCTTCCCCAGCTCCATTGTCCTTCTGTGGACACACTCCAGCGCCTCAATGTCCTTTTTGAAGTGAGAGGTCCAGAACTGGACATGTTACTTGTGGTACAACCTCACCCTATGCCAAGTACAAGGGAATGATCACAGCCCTGGTCCTGCTGGCCATACTATTCTTGATACAGGTCAACATGTCACAGACGTCCTTGGCCACCTGGGCACACTGCTGGCTCATGACAGCCAGCTGTCAATCCTTTCTGCTGAGCAGCTCTCAAGCCACTCTTGCCCAAGCCTTTAGCACTGCATGTGGTTGTTTTGACCCAAGGGCAAGATCCATCACTTCGCATTGTTGACCCTGATACCTTTGGCCTTGGCCTGTCAATCCAGTCAGTCCAGATCTCTCTGCAGTCTTCCAGCCTCCCAGCAGACACTGGGGGGTGTGCCAACACTCCTGCTCATCTCAGTGTCATTGGGAAACAGACTGAGGGTGCACTATATCCCACCTCCTTGATAAAGATATTAAACAGGACTCACTGGTCCCAGTGCCAAGCCCTGGGAAACAACACTGGTGACCAGCTACCAACTGGATGTAACTCCACTCACCACCACACTCTGGGCCCAGCCATTCAGCCAGCTTTCCACCCAGCAAAGAGTACACCCATCCAAGTCATCAACAATCAGTTTGTTCAGCAGAATGCTGTGGAGTTCAAAGCACACCAATGCACATCTCAAAAAAAAGAAAATATATATATACATTAAAAACAAATAGTGTGTTCTAGGACACAAGTACAACTTCTGGCAAAAGAAGTATGACTGTAGAATAAAGCCTCTGAAATACAAAAGCTTAGCGATTCCAAATAACACAATTCACATCTCCTTATCTGAGCTTCGTATAGCAGTATATATAGCTGAACACACACAAATTGTGCAATGGTGTCAACGTGTCATTGCTACTGTGTTTGTTCATTTAGATACAAGTATAGAGATAACTGCAACTGTTTTGTTCATAAGCAATATATAGAAAAACCTAAAATCACTAGAAAATAGTATTATTTTAAAGTAAAGGGCTCGAATCTATAGCGATTATCATGAGACTCTGAAGGTTAAAGACATCAGCCATTTTTCATTCTGAACTAAATTTATTTCATATCCTGCCCCTGTTATTGGAATAAAAAGATCTGTGGGAAATGTCAAATTCAAATGTCACTTGAATGAAAAGAATTGCTCAGTATACCTCCATTTTTTAATCTGTGAAAGGAGCATGGGTTAACTCCTACCAAGCGTTGTTTCTGTGTTGCAGTGTGTAGATGAAACGGCAATAGAAGTATTCTTGTCTCTCTCTTTTGAACAAATTATTTCAGTGAATTAATCCTGTATAACATCAGAGTGAATTATAAATGCTAGCATCAAAAAAACAGTAATAGTCTAAGAATGAGTGCAGAGGCTTCCAAAATACAGCCAGTTGAATTACTTGAAATTAGTAGTATGAGTCACCAACAGTCATGAACAAATTAGGAAGCTACCTTATCACTGTTCAATGTACCGAGACAGGTGCATTGATTCATTAAGCCAAATAACAAGGAAATATAGAGGGGAGAAAGATGTAGTAGAAGACCACAAATCTTGCTGCATGGTCTGGGCAAGGCAGTTATCTGGCTTCTTCTTTCCATGAATAAAGGAATATGGAAAGTGATAGTGTCACGGCCCTGCTGACTCCTTGCAGCACGCTAAGAAACACAACTGGTTCAGTGAGAAAAGGATCTCATTACACCATCTGTAATTGGTGCCGGTCAGGCATTGCCCAAGCCCATTAGGAGCCCACTGAACAGCTGTATCTCACTTCTGCTCTTTCTTAGGGACTTTTCACAATGTAGATGTTCTGGCCAAAGACTTAGATAAAGCATAGAAGATGGAGGACAAGAAATTCTCTGTTGTTATTCAAACATTGGGATCTTTGCCCTTGAGCTTCATCTTTTCTCCAAATCGAAGTATTTCTATGCATTGTCTTTCATGAAGTTATGGTCTTCCTGATATCTGACTCAATAATTAATGTGTAAAGTTATTGCTTGCATGCATAATCTTTCTGTCTCATGAATATGTGAAGGAGGAAAGATTATAAGTTGTCAAATGCTTCCAGAGCCTCTCTCCATGACAGAATGATAGATCCCAATGCTGTATTTAAAACACAGCTGAATAGATAAAAATAGTGTTTAACTTTTATAGTCATTATGAACCACAGTAATTTATTGAACCCTTCAATCAGCTGAGGAAACAAAAGATTGGGAATGGGTGAATGACTCATTTCTTTTCATGCTGTGTGCACTGATGCTCCAGTAACTTGATGCTCTAAAGACTAAATAAGACTGCACAAATGTATCACTGAAATGAAGCAAACAAAGCACATCATAAACAAAAACAAATCAGTGGAAAGCACTGAGGGAAACTCCAACTAGTGGTTGGCTCTTAATTAGCTGTATCTGCAGGATGTGTCTGAAATAGTTGAGAAGACAAATGTAGATTTCACAGTGATTCAGGAAAAAAAGAGATAGTTTCAATAGAAACAAAAGTCTAAGTAAATAGGCTCAGATATTTCTGCACCCAATAACTGAGGAATACATGCATATGTTTTGCACTCTTTTTTCTCTTTTCCCTATGCATAGAAGGAATTCAGATGTCATGTTAACAAAAATCAGTTTAACTGTAACCTCACAATATATATTGATGAAAGGCAGCATCTATTTATATTTACAGAAGACAGTGAAAGATTTTTGTGCTACCCTGTTTATAAATTGAGGCTAAGGTATCACCTGCCATGGAGCATCTGTTGAGTCTGTTGTTTTAAAAAATCTGCTGAAACACACAGAGATCCTGATTCAGCATAAAAATAGTGTATCTGATCCTGTATTCCTTCACTAACCATGAAGAGCCTTGGAAGATTCATAATAATGCAGTTTGCTATGACAAACTCTGTGTTACAGAACTCAGCTCCCTACCCTGCATCCCTCACAGAAGAGCAGGACCCCTTCAAAGTTGCCTATAGACCCAAAAGGAGATATAATAATTATTAAGTAAAAAATCAGATGAGAAAAGGGCATATGTACTTCATTAATTATAACCATTCTTGCTTGGTTGAATGTACAGAGAAGCCCATTTCTTTCCAGGTGTCAAAGCAGTAAGCTTCCAGAAAGGTAAAACAAAAGGGAAAAAAAGAAAAAAAAAAAGGAGGGGGGGTAATCACTCCTTGCCTTGTTCCATCCTCAAAATTTTCTCCATCTCTTCCCAAGAAATCAAAACAACAATCAGAAAGATCATGTCAACACCTTCAAATGAAGGTCAAAACTCCCAAAGAGGTGTAGACACGTCTCACTGACTCCTAAGAATGGAAGCACAATCATCATTATGGACATTGTTTTGAATGTAGCTAGGAATATGTAATCTTACATGATTTTGCATACACTGATGTTGTAAGTTAAATTGAAAACATCATTGCTATTGATGCATTTGCACTTTGCACTTATAAAATGAAAATAAGTCTTTCAGTTGCTATCAAATAGCACTTACAAAAATTATGCAAGATGTTTCATTTTGTTTTGAAATTTTTGCTGTTCCTTATGGTATCCCAAAGTCCTCTTTGAATCAACTGACAGAAGCTATAAGGCATGAAATAAAAAATAAAATAGATAACTATGTTGAAATTTCTCATCCAAGTACCAAGTCTGTCTTCATTACTAGAACTGTCCATTATTTCTTTATCAAAAGTGTTCACAACACCAAATACCAACCCAAACCATACTAAATAAAAAGCAGTGAAAAAATTCCTAAGACAGTAAATATGAAGCTAGCAATAAATGTATGGTGCAGTCTAATTAATCTGTGTTGTTTTGAAATATTAATTACTGTAATTACTCCTCATGGATCCATTAAGATGGTAGGCAATTATGAAGGTTCTTGAACCCCATTATGGACAGTGAAAGCCAATGTTACTCAGTATTTCAGATTAGAAATTCAAAATACTCCATCATGCTGTTTTTAAATATCTGATAATGTGTTTCTTACAGGGGAATATCAGGCCTCACAATAAAACATATAGTTTGTCAAACCTCAGAGCAGAGAAAGTGACATTATAATAGAGAAGACAAGAGAACAGTTAAAATCTCAGGCACACTAATCCTGAGAAGAGAATGTTCCCTTTTGTTCCTATGTGCCCTTGATTATTGACAGTGGAACAGAACAGTCCCTCCTTAAACAGGAAACCTCTTCAGAGAGAAGTCATCCCTTGTTGCCACATAGGCTTACAGTGCTTAAAGAAATACTGCTGTAACTCCCCAGTGGAGAGCAGAGGCACAAAGAGAATACAAATGATGACTCTGTAACTGAAATGAAGCTGGTGACTAAATGCAGAGCCTAAATATAAACCTCAGTTTGGTTTATTGAACATATAGACAGAGTAGAATCATTAGCCTGCCATTATGCACAAATAGTGCCATTTAAAAGACTCACTGTGCAGTATTTTATCCTTCCTTAACACTAACGTGGTGTCTTTGAAAGCAAATATTAAAAGGCATCTGAGCTATGTCAGTCTGAAGCAAAAGGTTACCTTGAAGCTACCTGTAAACCACTTTATCCTGTGATGTATTTCTTTGTGAAATTCACAGCATTGCATACACTGCAAGAGTAAAAAATGCACAGCAAACTTTGCTACAGGCACAGCTAGAATCACCATTATTTGGGGCCTTTTGGAATGGAGAACAGGTTCCATTAACCACATCACTTAGTGATGCTTAGTATGCATAATTGTTTATTATTGTTAGAAATGTTTGCTTTTTTTTTTTTATCTACCATTCTTACGTATCCTGTTATCTACTTAAAACTAATTGTAAAGAAATTCCAACTTTTGTACTACTCGACCTTATTTCAAACATATTAATACTCAAAAAAAGTACAGTGCAATGAAAGCAGACCTCCTGAATGATGATTTTTGGATTCCTTATGTGCAATACCCAGATATTTCTTTTAATGTGACACCAAGACCATACAAAAGATAGTTGTAACAAAATTCTGTGAAAGCACTGAGAGTTTGTGTTTTTACCTACCTGTATCATTCAGGTAAGTAAGGTATTAGTAGTCATTATTCAGGCTTAGTCCACAGCAGCAATCACCACTATCACACAAAATTTCATACAATAATTTTTAGTCTTGATTTCATCTTGATTAAGGATAACTACTATTTGACAAAGAATCAATTAAAACAGCAATGATTTTGTGGCAACAAGGAACCTTTTTTCTCTTTCCTAGTGGGCCAGCCCCAGAATTAATACCTATTTATTTTTTAATTCTTCTATGGAGTAAAGGAGACAGTATCAATGAGGTCTCAGGTAATTGGATTGCAAATAGTTATAGTAAGAAAAGTCTTTTAGAATCAAAATACAGCTAGAGAAAGTGCTTGTTTCACCTTCCAAATGAGAGCATAGACTTTTCTTGAAGATACAAATTCATTCATAAATAAAACAGAAACTAATTACCTCAGTATATGTCTGTATAGACTCTAAATATCTGAATTGTGAATTGTTTTCTCAAAGGCAAATTCAGTGGACAAAACCCAACTTGGAGAAAATTAATTTTAATTATAAAAATAAATATTTAACTAGTAATGAATATTTAATATCTGGTAATATCAAATAGATATTTAATTACTAATTTGGGTACTTGGAAACAAAATGGGAAACATTAAAACTAAATGTATCTTATCCCTTACCCATGCTGAGTTTCACTACTGCACTCAGTAGATGTCTTTCCTTTCCTGCCAAAAGAGGCACTGGGGGAAAGGGCAAGGGAAGTTCTGGTCAGGTCATCTCTGCCTCTCTCCTCCTCACATTTCTCCCCTGCTCCAGTGTGGGTCCTCCATGTGCTTCCATTGATGTGTGCTCTGCCATGGAGCACCTCCTTCTCTTCCTAGTCCTCCTCCTTTTGTTTCTTTTTTTCTACTGCTTTACTACTGAGCTGTATGTAGACATTCAGATACAGCAGGAACGCTTTACCTTGTCATAAATGTTTCTTCATTCAGCCCCCACTGTCTTCACAGGAGTTTCAAAAAGCTGAGTGAAAATTCACATCATACATTATGTGACTTTTTATTATTGATGATAGTGCCTCACACTGAAACATTTCTGCCATTATTAAGCAAATCATGTTCTAGAAATACATCATTAATATGAAAATTCACCAAAAACTACTCAAAAAAATATAGACCACAACATATTTAGGATTCTTTAAAAACAATTTAGAAACATGTTCTCCATAATATAATGCAGAGTGCATTGCCCTTAGCACCACACAGTCCTCACTGACAGAAAGTAATTCTATGTTAAGATTGTAATCAGGTCCCTGACTGGCTTATTTACTTTACTCTGGAAGAAGACTGAAAAATTCTGTTGGTTTTCTGAGCCAAGCTTTGCCCCAAATTTAAAAAAATAAAACTGCAGCAATATTGAGGTTCTGTGAATGTCTTTGAAAGTAAATTCGACTCATCTGTTCACAAATATGAATTCTTAAAAATGCACAAGCATGACAAATGAAAATTAAGATTTACGTTTGAAAATAGAATGCCTACAGTCATTCACCCTAGCTATGACTAAATGCTCCAGCATTGGAAATCTAGGCATGTTAATGCCCAAAGAAAACCTGCTGTATGGGAGGTGATATAGCCTTTTTCTATCTCATTAAAGATAGCTGTCAAGAAGCCACCCCTCTCTGAGGAGAGGAATTTCTAATTTACAGGATTTTAAGTAACATAAATCATTACAGCACTCCATTTTCTAAATGATCTATTGCTCCACAATCCTTTCAAATTAATCTAGAAGAGATTATGTCACCTTGCTGATTCAGTTCAACGTGTAACACTCTGAAGATTATAGCACCAAGATAGATGGACAAGAAGGAATAATACCTGAAAATACATCTTTTCACATACTACATCATAATATCAAATTTGTGATGATACAAGTAATTCCCATTGAGAAAGAACCACATTTAGCATCTCAGAAGCAGCTCTTTAGAAATACAGAAACATGTTATCTGACAAAATGACATCCATATGCAATTCCACATCAGTGAGCACTATTTATAAGGCCATCTACTTAGCAAGAGTTATCATTCACACCTGAAGGAGCCTCAGATCTTATTTAAGATATTATTTACCACTGGCTATGTTTGCATGTGCTATTTTTATTGCAGCTAGATCTAGCTAACCCAAGCACATCATGTCAAATTTTATAATTGTTTGCTGTGAAAACTACAGTATTAAGTATTTACAAGTTAAGCACAGAAGCAAGAAAAACTGCTGAACAGGAGAACAAATCCTGTAGATCACTTTTCTTTCTACAGAGTAGCTGCTTCTTAGATCATTCTTGGAAGCCTGTCATCTCATAAATGATCTGATTTCAATAGAAACTGATACAACTTGCAAGTTTACTGAGGTTCAAGCTTCCTGATCAGAAGACTGATGATCTCTTCAAGACACTCATAAGCTTTACACTGCTCAATATCACAAATCTAATGAGAGGTTTTCTCTCCAAATATGTTCACTGAGATGACTCAGGAGTGGAACTGTAATTAATGTCTGAAGTTTAGGGTGTGAGATAATTCCACAGGTGACAGATTTTTGCACAACTTGCTTTGATTTAGTTGCAACTGTTCATCATAATGCACTTAATTTCAGGCCTCTGGAAAACATGTGTTATTGTTAGTTAATACGTTTATATTTATAATGCCCTTCCTTCTGTCTTTTTGGAGCTTTTTTTCCCCTGCATCTTACTTGGTTAATATTACCACCAAAGAGCTCTTAAGGCTTAGGAAATGATAGAGCCTTATTTACACTTATGATTTACCTCTATTCACCATTATCACTTTTGCTGTGTTAACTACTGAAAATTCTAATAAAGTTATGATTGTATGTTTATTATCCAATTATTCTTGCTCTGTATCCTCACAAAATCTGGGCAAATACTTTCTTGACCATAAGATCACGGTGATATTTCCAGTCAAAAACCAGTCACCTACGACTAGTCAGTGTAGGAAGCCAATAAACAAATTGACTCCTTCATAAATACAAGACAAAGATGCCTCTAAGTTGATTACTTTCAAATATCTGTATTATACAATAATCAATGATGCATCACATTCCAATTGCTAAGGGATCAGCTCAGGTCACACAGAGGTATCAAAAAATATCATGGAATCCGTGATGTGAAACAAAAAGATAGATTATACAAAATAAAGTTCAGGCTGTTCAGATTAGATATCCCAATCTTTCTACATCCAGAAGAAGAGGGAAAAAGATCAGCATATTTCTTGCTTATGGTAACAGCTTTTAAGTATTAAAACATACTGAAACTAATAAAACAAAACTATTGCTCATCTGGGCACAAGCTCAAACAAATGTTACTAGAGGTAAAAATTTGAATTAAAAGATCCAGAATTCATAATATTTGCATGCCAACTCAAGTTAAATATCAATCCAATAACAATAAAGCAGATTAGTAGTCTGTGCTTTTTGGCAAAGGCATGGATTAGAATATTATATAAAATTTAGCTGACAAATATTAAATTGCACCTCTAATTCAACAGATAAGCAGAAAACAGAATTCTAGTATGCCATTGCCTACATAAAAATGTCTGCATTTATTTGTGGTATTTCTGGTTTATATTAAATCTCTTTATCTTCAGAGTTAATCCAAAGCATATGTGAAACCTTAAAGGGTGGGAGACACTTTGAGCTACTCTTCAATTATGCTTCAGAGCACGTTCTGTATAAAAACTGAACCTTTGTGCAGTGGGGGATAAATACCTTACTTCTCTACATAAAATTAATGTGATCCCTTGTGTGTTGAGGTAGTACATTCTCTAAAAAAGCACAGTTTCTCAAGGTCATTTCCAATAAAGACTGGGTAAATAGAATAACCTCTGGGTAGCAGAGCATTACTGATGACCTGAGTATTCTTTCCATGGACATTTCCTTCATAATCATAAACATAGTTAAAATATCTTTTTTTCTTCCCTGGCTCTCAGCTTGGTCCTCTAACTACAGGGTCGTGACAAGAATCACTACTGCAACCAGGTCACGACCTACAGGGCTCCTGCTAGTCCTGGGAATAATAGATTTTTCTTTCAGTAAGCACAAATGTACAGTTAGACAAAAGTTGATTTTTTTCTTCAGAGTTAGAGGGTGGAGGTCAATTGACCTGGTGACACAGAAGGTCTTCCAGCTTAGTTCTTTGGCTTGACACAGTTGTACATTATTAAGGGCTGAAAGTCACTGCAGTTCAAAGGCTAGGCTTAGAAACTGAGCCATTGCCGTTATGAATTCATTATTTCATAGATACACATTCATTGTCACTAATTGCCGGTAGCTGGAAAGCGTTCTGCATTTGGCAGTGCCCCCGCCAGCCAGAGGAGGCTCATTCACCCAGAATCTGAGAGGTTGCTGCTCATGGTCACCTCGAGCTCACATCTGGGTACAGATGACTTTTACAGGCATAATGCAGTAGAACGTGTCCACACGTGATAGCAAACTGAGCAAGTGCACTCTAGTCCAGTATCCCAGCTAGGAAAGTTACAGTTTTAGTCCACACACCTCCAGGGGTATATGGGTCCTGTTGCAGCAGAACTCTTGTTAGGGGTAGAAATAAGACAAGACAGAGACTGCCACTCAACATCATGAAAAGGGTCCTGATTTATTTTTCTTTACAACTTTGCCATCCTGACTCTGACTACAGCAAGCTCCTGCTGTAGAATCCAACTGCAGACTCTGGCTGTGGCTGTTTCCTGCTGGACTGTGACTGCAGGCATTGGTTTGCAGACTCTGAGCACAGCTTTTACCCAGCTCAGCTGTGACTGCAGGCTCCAGCAGCAGGCTCTGACTCCATTAGACCCAGACTGACCTCACAGCAGATCTTTTACTGCAGCTACTCTCTCCCTAGTTTCAGTCTTCTTTGTATCTCTGTGAATCATTCCTTCTTCCTCAAAGCCCTCTTTCTTCAGATTGTCTTCCTCAAGGTCCCCCTGACTAGCTAACCCACCCCTTTTATCACACTTACCTTTATTAATCACAGCTGTGACCCATTAAGGACAAGGCTGTTCCTCTTCTTTGGTAATCACTACAACTGTAACTTATCAGGGGCGAGGTGGCCTGTAATCTCTTCTACACTTACAGGCTCTTATTTACTCATTGATGCCTGTGAAATAAACATTCAGCACAGGCAAAAGCCACAATGATCAGTATCTGGATTATGCACTGGAATATGCAATACATTTTGAATTTTAATGGATCTTGAAATATCTTCTACACTTCAGTTGTTCATTTTTCATTGCAAAGGTCATGGATTCCAATATGATTAATGCATGAAAAATCTCGTTAGATTCCATTAACATACCTTTCATTGAGAGCAGCCCTCTTATCTCAGTATGCATTGAAACAGGTCACAAAATTTCTGATGCCAATATACATCTCCTTGTTAACTTTGCTGGGCTTTGGGTTAAGCATTCAAATAGGAAAAAAGCCCCACCAAACATTTGAAGAGCTTTTAACTACACCTGGCCTTGGGTCACTGAGTTGTTCCCTCAGTTCTGCCACACATCTACTACAGAATAAATGGTTGTATCTGTAGACTTGCAGGCAATAGTGTTGCAGTGTTGCAGACAGTAAGCAATAGGGGACAAAAATATTCTTTAAAGAAGTTTTCTAAAATGAAAGCAGCAATAGTATTTAACTCTAAACTCTACATTAAATATTCTAGCTTCCAAAAGAGGAAAAGAAAAACCCTTTCCTCTTCTTCACCCAAAAAAGGTAAAAATTACTGAGTTGAACTGCATCATTACATTATTCCATAATTACTTTCATTTTGGAAGAAAAAAAACAATAGTAAGACTGCTTTGCTGAATTAAAGTAAGGAATTCTGACAGGCATTTCAAAATAGCAGGCATGTATGATTTCCATCAATACCCTGAAAAGCAAATGTCTATCATCCTCCCTCCCTGAAAAGAAAAAAAAAAAAAGTAGCAGAAACTTTCAAACTCTTAGTTATTTAGTTAATATAAAGAATGCCATCTACCGGCAATAACAATAAGTAGCACTGTTTAGAAGTTGCTAGGTGGGGTAAGGTTGCCAATTTCACACGCTGCAAACAAGTCCTAAAGTCATTTCTTTAAAAAGAAATCTCTAAACTAGAAAGAAGGTGTTATGTTCCAGGTTTCTCCTCAATGTCTATTCTTAATCATTGCCTTATGTTTGGAAACAAGTCCTAGTGGGAAATAACAGACTGGGTTCACAATCCACTTAGAAAGGTTTTTTGTGAGTGTGGCTCCACAGCCTTATAGACACACACAGTAGTGGCATAGTTACTAGATGGACACCTCTCCCAATGGGAAGAAAGACATGTACAGCAAAGGGTTGCTATTAACAAATTATCTCCAAACAGAGTTCCTGTGGTGGCCTGTATCAATGAGGCACAAAATGCTGTTAAAAGATTCTTGACTGAACTGATAAAGGGACCCCACCAGACATATAGCTTCAAGTTCAATATTCTGTCCTACAAATTTTCAAAAACATTCACTGTTAAAGTGCTGTCATTTTGAAACATGCAATTAGGCAATGACTGATTTATAATAAGTAGATACTAATTATTTATTATATTACATATGAGAAAGAAAGGGTGCACATATTGCACTTTATAAAAATTTAGCAGCAGCATGTCTTCAGATACTCTATCTTTAAAATCACAAATATGACCCATGAGAGGAAAAAAAAAAAACCAAACTAACAAACAAACAAATTCAAAACAACAAAAAAATCCAAAGGTTCAAATAATACCAGTAATGTTTATTATCTGATTTTCCTGCCCCTCTGTGCTTCTATGTCTCAGAGAGACCAGATTCAGCAAGGATTATTATATTTATGAAACAGCAGCTTCTTGAATCTGGTATTTATCTGTCTTTTTGAAAAGCTGTATAATGTAAGACAGTTGTTTTGCTTGGTTTTACCCAAGACTATGCTTTAAATTTCAGAACTGGAGAGCTGATGCAACAGTTAATTTTACTGAAAGTATGATTTAATCAGAAGCACTTATTTTTTGGGGTCACGTCTTCCTTTATTGGCTTTATGAAGTATGATTAAGATGACAAACTAAAAAGAACAAAAACATGGACAAATATCTCACTTCAAGTATTCCATAAAATAATTTTCCTAACAGAACTGACAAAGCTGTCTCCTGAAAGTATTCTGAGCACTGGACAAATTAAGGTGGCAAGGAAAGGGCAGAACATTTGAACCCACAGGCCTATTAGAAAAACTTCAGCAGTTCCTGTAAAAGAAGTGCATTAGTGGCATTCAGGAAACAAAATGACATAATGTATTATGGCAATTTCTAATTCCTCTTGTGAAACCCTATCTGAGAAAGAGAACCACAAATTCTGGGACAAAGATTTTGACTGGGAAGAAGACTTTGTTAGCAATTTCTCAGTATGGAGATTAGCTTTCAGCCTGACTTTTCTTGACTTTGAACTGTCCCTGAACTTTGCACAAGTTTCCTCTAAACATAAATTGCAAATAACAAATTTACCTTGGAGTTATTGCCCAAGATTTCATATAAATATTTCGACTTATATCTAACAAATATTTTAGAAAGTATTTAGGCTATTTATTTGTATATATTTGCTAACTATACTTCCCACTATTCACTGATAACTGCAAAAACTTTCAATGAGAGATCAAAAGCCAATATTTCCTGCAACTGCACTTCTCTCCACGTTCCTTGCTTCCATTTAAAGTATTTAGTCCAGTCTGTACTTAGATCTCAATACCTAAATATATATATATATATAATACACAAATACCTCTAAAAGCATGCAAAAGTTGGAAAACATTCCATACATCTCTCAAGGGGCTTAGGCTGTCATTTCAGTTTTTCTATGCAAAGCAAGGATGCAATTGCTTATAAAATCACAGGGAACAAAATACTTTAAAGCACTATCCACAAAAAAAAGTTGCTGAATTTTGTAAATAGGTGTGTGATGGACTTTTAAAACTCTAAAGGATATATTTTTGTAGACATTCTAACTTAACAGCAACTTACAACATTTACTTTTTAGTTCTATCAGAAAAGAAAATGCTTTTGCAAGATACTGGTTTGTTTTTTCCTTATAAATCATATATTGATCACTATGTGTGCTCACACCAAAGAAGCAACCTCTGAAAGTAATACAGTAGAAGTTCAGCTTAAATATCAAGGTCATGTTGATTTGAATTCAGCATTTGCTAAATGTATTAACTTCTAAAAGATTGTTGAAAGACAGATTGACTTATTTTCATGATAGGAAAGCCTACATACTTTGAAAATGAGATTAAATGACTTAATAAATTACCTTTATAGTGTTCTGACTCTTAGAAATACCTGTATCTCCAATGTACCAGCCAGTGCTTCATGCAAAGTTGGCAAACAGCACTTTAGAATTTAAAAAAGCAGAACACAACTATTGATATAAATACGCAAGTCTGTTTTTTACTATCAGAAAAATAAAGATGACTCAGCTTTCATTGCCTTTATTCCTAATAGAATTTAAAGAAATGTTTAATCTTTGTCCCGATGCTTCAAATACCCTACTGATATGCAGTTACCATGGGAGTGGAATAACTAATTTTGTAACATCGTGAGCTGCAAACTCTTCTCTTTCTTTCATCTTTTCCTGAAGGCTTCCTAGACACCACACCAACCTCAGTGCAGAAATCTTCATGAGAATAACCACAGTACAGTATTTGATAGATGTCTCTTCACTCGTGAATTAAATGGGATTGAGACAGTTCCCTGGCACTGAGGCCAATTGGCATGGAAGAAATGGCATCTGTACCATCGAAGTGGCTTCCATGAGGCAGCCTCATCCAGACTGCCTTCTGGGACCACTGACTAGCCCACACTAATTCCTGAACTATTATCAGGAATTGTTTGGAGAGAATACTAGCTGGCACAGGGCAAAAGTAGCCCAGTAGCTGTTCTATCAATCCAGCTTAAGCAGATTTCAGTGCCTTGGGGTGATCCATTGAACTATTTAACTCGCTAGCATAGATGTCACTGCCAAGGCAGCTCAAAACACACTAAAAATGACAAGTATTCAGGAAAAGGACTCTTATCTGCATATTAACAACAAAAGTTCCTTGCTCCAACAGACTTCTATTACCTTTATTTATACCGTAGTGAGACATTACATTTGGGGTAAATAATTTTGTAAATTACTATGATTCATAGAACCCAAATGCAGGCGTCTAAAGGTTAGCCTGATAGTAATTATTTTAAGTACAATAGGATAAAGTATGAATTATTACAATTCATCTTACAGTAACACAGAAATATAGAAGAAATGGGAAAATCACCTCTGATTTAGAAATACTATCATTTTACGAAAACACTCCTCTGTGTTTACAATAGCTAGCATCTATTTAGCATGATGACTTGACTCTGTTGTGCACACATAAGTCAGTTCTGCATTTCCAAATGCAAGTTCACTCATGCATTAATGTTTCAATATACATACATTTCTTATGGTGATGAGTAAATATTTTGGACAGTACAAACCTTAATCTCAGTTTTTTGCTGCACTGTACAACTTCATGACTTTACAGGAGGTATTTGTTCTAGTAAACAAGCTGTGAAATCTAATCAGCTCTCACATAAACATGTGCATGCATCTCAATTGCTTCTTCTTTCCAACAGAGATTCTTTTGGAATATCTCCTGCTACTGTGGTTAAACTAAGAATACTTGCTATACCAAGGTCATGAGAGAAGGTACTTAAAGGTACTTGCATTTTAAAAGCTGTGTCACTTCCACAAATGCAAAATGAACTTGCATCTACATCTCGCATTGTATGCATTGCAAAAACATTCCTTCTTACAATTACCCTTGCACATTGAAATGAATAATTTTTTCGTCAATATGAATTATTCCCATATGTCTGCAAGTACTCAAGACGTTCATAAATCCTGACTTCTGGTCACACATCACTTTCTGAAGTGAACCAAAATAGGATGACAATTTGGAGCAGCAAAAATCTAAGCTACTTTAAAAATTATTATTAATTTTAATTGGTTATATCTTCACTAACTGGAATGCATGGCTTACATTCTACCTCCTTACAAATTAGCTTATTATCTCAAAATCAAATCTATTTAATATATGTTATACATCCTTCAGCAGAAACTAAAGAAACTTCCCTTCAAATCTCTGACTGTCAGGATCTACTCTTAGGAGCATACAGTTTCTCTGTCCAGCATTGACAGCAGTATATTTGTTTTCTAGGCTCTGCAAGCACATACCATCCATCAGAGGCCTTGATGTGTTGTGGGCTTATCTGCAGCTCCCTGTCTCATCAAATGAAAGAGACAGACCAGAAAAAAGATTTAGAGGAAGTCTAGCATAAATGAGTGTCAGTCCAGTCTTTGATTAGGTAATAGCAATTATGATAATTACAGCAATTCACTACTGGAAAACATTCTAAAATTGCCAGCCTGCAGCAAAGTGTAGCACTTGCAAGAATCCACTTATGCTTGAACATTTTGAATACTAACCATGGTTTTTTTTCAGTTGTAAACAGCATAATTTGTCTTGCTAATTTAAGACAGTGATCTATTAAAAATATTAATATATAGGTGAATATATATAAATATATAGGTGAATTATTCTAAAATATAATCATCATTGACAGTTACAAATCTCACTGGAATACAAATAGAACAAGAATTGAAAATTTTACCCACATTCTCACACAGTATTAGGCAAAACTATTATTTCTCACACACTGTGTTTCTGGATAATAATATTGAGAGTTTTATATTACATAAACAATAGGTAAATATTATTTTTTCTCCTCAATTTGCATTCTGCATTATGTTCCCTGCTCTGCTAAAGATATCAAGTTCAAACAATTTGCAAAAACCAGGGGTGCCTGAAAGAAAGGCCAACTGTGTCAAAAGATAGACTAACAATCACTGAGTACTGACTTTTAGAACAGCAAACTAGAGTCACACCAATTGAAATGGGGAGATAAAGGTAAAGAAAATTAATCAAGACTGGGATATGGAAGACAGGATGTACAGAAGATAGATAGCTGTCAGAAAGAAGGCAGTCCTGGCCTCCAAGGTCTGTCAAAGATGTCTTTCACAGATGAAAGTGGTCTTTGCTGAAGAAAGAATTATGATCAAGAGAACAAGAATGAGGAAGACAACATCACACACAAAAAGAAGTTTGCAATGTGTTCAGGGGTGGTAGCATTTCAGAGGCACTGACTGAGAAAATAAGAGGTATCTCTCATGTGGTCAGTGCTTGCAGCCATCAGAAAAACACATTCCTACCTGAGCAGTAAGTCTGCTATTTGATAGACTGGTGCCTTTTGTACCCTAACCATTCTTACCCTTCAGATTAACCTCACCTAAACCAGTGCTTCCAAATACACTCCAATAGGCATACAGATTGTTAGAAACAAAACCATGTAAGCTGGCTGTGATTAGCAAGGCCAGCCTTGAGGCTTTCTTCAGCTCTAAGACTGCAAAGCTTCTTTTACATCCTTTCTTGATCATGTGTTCTGTAGCAGACACCTACCACACTCATAATAAGTAATTAAATATTAATATATCACATATGAATAATCAGATATATTGTATGTAAATAATTGATCTGGCCTCCTGAATATCCATTTAAGCATCAGAATTTGTTTTGTCTTTTACTGCCTTTCTTACTGGTGACAATAAAATGAAATATATTTTGATGAAAACATTTTAAATTGAAAATTGCATGTCAAATTATTCTCATTGATGAGACGGCATCCATGGTTGTTACTCTACCAGCCACTTACGCCATGGTTTAAAGATTAATTTCTTGTACTGGGGTTTTAGCCCACAGCCTTTATTCCTAAGTGTCATCCTAAAGCGGATAAATTATTTTTCCTCAATTCTTTACTGCTTCTCAAAATTCTCACAATGAAAACCAGTGAGAAAATTCAGAATGGCAAAAATTATATTACAGAATTTCCTCACTCTTAGAATATCACCTACATCTCAGAAACAAACATCTTCCAACATACTCTGCTTCTACCAGAACAGATTAAGAAAGCACTTCTGCAGAAACAAAGTACTTAATGAAGTATATTTTTACTACTGAGTTACAAGTAAGGGTTCACTGAAGAAATGAAATGTTCTTCCCTTGGTTTCTCTGTCCCTACTTGATGTCTCCCAAAAATACAACTGTATAAGGTAAAAACAACAGCAAGGAGTGCTGTAGGTGGGTCACAAATAAGTACATTTCTCTACAGAGAAAAACTGAAGTATTGAGCTCCTGAACACTTTCTGATTTTAAAAAAAACCCAGAAAAATTAGTTTTAAATTTGGAAGCTTTCGTAACAAAGACAGCTTCCAGAGGATCCTGCTTCAATTAACAGAGAAAGGCTCAAACAGAGCCTGAATCAGAGAAGCTGTTTAAAATCAGTGATCTAAACTATTAATAGTAATCTAAAAGGAGTGGGATGCAACTATTTATTTCTCTTATTTTTTTCTTAGATTTCAATAGACAAGGAGTGCAGAGTGCCAGTCCAGCATATAAGAGTATTCCAAATTGTATAACAAATGCTGTTATGCCAGCTCATTCAGCATTAAAGTAATAGCACAGCAAGAGTGCCTCTCTGCTTGAAGCACACAGATGTAGAAAGGAGCTTGATCTCAAAGTTGATGAGATGAAAGCTAGAGATGCGACACATGACTTGAATTTGTGTTCTGTTCTTGTTGCACCAGCTAATAGTGCTACTTGCTGCCAGGCTGTCGACTATAGTGCTTTAATTAAGACCTCCTTCAGAATGCAAGGGTCATGCAAAATGAATGAAAACAGCATGCCAAATTCAGAGATGATGTACATTAGAGTAATTTACACTTCAATTAAACAGCACAATTTGCATAATAAGGGGCTGCAGTAAAGAGTTAGTAGCAGGGGTAGTAACCTAGATTTTACCTTAGGATTGTTTACACTTTTCTGCTCTGACCCCATCCTGTCATGTAGAAAGTATAGTGAATTATTCAAATAGCAACTTCTATTCATCATCTCTCCCTACTAAGTCAACAAGCCAGAGGCTTCAGAAGCAATGTTTTCCTATAAGTGTCTAAGAGAAATAAGAATTGTTTTTTGTTCATCAGTTTTGGCAATATCATAGTAGAGGGAGACCCCCAAGTGCTTAACTAATAACTGCACTTAGAACAAAAGAACTAGAACTGTAAAGCCATGAAACTATATTCAATGAGATTTCAGTGGTAATAGAACAGAACTAATTCTCATGATGTGGCACATGCCACCAGCAGCCCTTCTATCCTTTTAAGGCATCATACCCAACTGTAGGCACTTACTGTAGGGATATACTGAATTACATCATTCAAAGGTTTATGTGAAGCTATAGTAATGATCCAACCCAAAATTATTTACAAGCCGAATATTTTATGTCATATTTTCTATCAGTCATGGTACACCTGGTTTTAGGCAGCTATTTAGCATATTACTTTTATCTGGGTTCCATCCACTCTTGTCACTACACAGATACGATTATCTCATGTGTGTTTTTCTTTCCTTCTGTCTATGTTCTTCATGTTGTATCAACTAGAATCTACAGCAGTTGATACAACAACTCATATGCAATGGGATGTTTCAGAGCAGCATAAACGGTGTATCATACAATAGGGCACACAAGATGCTCCAAAAAGGATTAAGTTTGCAGCAAGCACCAGGCAATGGCTCTGCTCTTGGGAGTCATCACTGACCTTTGCTTTCAGATTTCAGGAAACTTCAGATCTTTCCAGACTGGCAATAGCATTACAGAACACAAGGGATTGATTCACTGTCTTAGTTCCCCACAAGGAATCTTTAAGAATGAATTGAACACTGTTGCTCTTCCATTAAGTCAATCAAAATCTAATAACTTTAAATAGAGAAGGAACAGCAAAGTTGTCAGTAAACTTTCAAAATTCCACACAATTTTTGAACTAATGATTTAGTATTTTGAAAATGGGGCCCAGGGACCTTTTCAAAGACAACAGAGATCTTTTTAAATCAAAAAATCCCTGCATTTTTTCAGTTGGCCAATGCTAGAGCATGAGTGTAAGGAGGAATTTCACCAATAAAAAAATAGTTTCATTTTCTCCATGCAGCAAATAAATAAAAGTAATTACAGGAAATATATTTAAATGCCAAAAGATAATACCAATAAGAAGATTTTTCATTTATCTGTTTTTGGAAATCTGCCATGGAATGGCTGCATTCACCAAGGGTAAGTGAGGAAAACATGATTATTTTTAAAAACCTCTCTCATCTATTATTCTCAAAACCTACTCCTTTTATTTTCAATTCTCTTCCTAAAGGCTTTTTTTATTAAAACTATTTTTAAATCTGCTTTGTACCTGAAAGGGAAACTCAAGTGAGTGATGTGCATTTTAAAGAGAAAAGTAGTTTGTCTTTTCCCTTCATCCTGACAACAATATAGTATCTCTTTATTTCAAACCATAATGTTTTTTTTGGTATGTCTTTTCCTTTATCTCTGACACTGGTCTTCCTGTACAGTTTGTTCTTAAAAGTAACAGATTTACACTGTGAAAGAAATGAAAGTATTACATCTACAGTTAAAAGTCATGCAGCAAGTTAAAAAAAAAAAGCAACAGTCTTGGGAATATAAGTGTAGAAGGAATTCTTCACTTTATATGAATGAAGATGCCTAGAATTACTCCTCATCCTCAAAAGACCTTTGTAGGGAAAGTATTTTTTGTAAAGCACTAAATGTGTTTTTAGTCCCAAAATTTTCTTGTGATCTTCTCTCACATATATGTATATATATGCTCCTTATATATAGCAGGAGCTACTGACAGGATAGACAGCCTGATTGATGTAACTGAGAGAATTTATAATTGCTCTGTCTTTATAACACCATTTCAGCATGTAGACATTTTCCTTTACTACTCTGCATGTCAATATAAAGCCCTCTCTCTCCTTCACCTACTGGAGCAGCTAAGAAATAAGACCACAGTGTAGTATTGTTTTGGCAGCCTCTCTGCTCTCCTCCACATGCTGAGCAGCATCCATGAAAAAACTTGTTATTCCTGTGAGTGGGAAAAATCAGGAAGGGAGTTACAGTCTGAAAACAAAGTTCACCATTTTATCTACCCTCAGAAGAGCAAAATATAGACTGAGAAATTATAATTGATAGCATTTTATAGATAGTGATTATCTAATTATGTTCTTTCAAACCTCTTTTTAATTCTCTAAATTTTTCAATACAACTTTTATATACCCCCTGATACATTTAAGGTTACAAAAAACCACTTTCTTTCATTGTTGATTTTTTTCCTATCCTTTTTTTCTCTTGCTGAGATTACATGACTAATAGTTATGAGAATCTGGGATTCTCAAAGTCTGAGTGGGATGTGCCAATTCTCTTAGTTTCCATTGCTATAAACAAAAAAAAAGGATCTAAATCTAAAAATAAAAAGTACAGATAAACAGAAAATATTCTTTAAGGAAACACAATACACGGCAAAATCATAAAGTCACGCAGCTGCATCTCTGAGCACTCTGTTGTGTATCCTATTCCATACATGAACTACCTTACCAAAAGATCCCACTAAATAAGGACATTAAGTACTCAACTTCTTTGGCACTACAGTGGATTACTGACCTGGGCAAGGATAACTGTCCTTGTACCACCATTTTCAAATGGAAAAGGCAACATTTCCTTTTCCTTTCCAGACTTTCCTTTCCTCATCACACAATCTTCTCTAAGGACGTCAAGAACATTGGGGATATTTTTACAAGTCTATGGCCTTTCTCACTCCTGAAGACTGGAAAGAGATTGTGTTTGGTTGGAAAACCTTATTTTGATTCATTTGCTTATGTCACATTTCTGCCCATGACAAGTAGCGGGATTTCCAAACGACACCAAATTTTACTATGCAAGTCCAATGATGATTTTTCATAAGAACTAACCCCTACTTTCTTACATATTTTATCCAAAATATCATGGAAGAAAGGGAAATCCAAGGAGTCCAGGGTAAAAAAAATACACTGTCCAGTAAAATACAGAGGAATAGACTGAAATATTGTCCCAATGTCTTAAACAAAATTGTTCATAGGGCTGTTTTCCAAATTTAAGTGGACGTTTTCATGGGGAATTTTTTTTCAAGCCTGTAATGCAGAATCTCTTGTTCCTTCATTACAGCAGTTGTCTATCACACTATGTCCTAAATCCACATATGTGCCTTTTGCACTCCTTGAACACCTTAGTGATCTCTTCTTGTTTGGAAGTCAAAGTTCAGTGAAAGCCACTATCAATTAAACCTTTTGTTCCCATAGATACTGCTTTTGCAAATTTTGACCAACAGATCACTCAGTCAAATTATTTCACCTGAGAATTACCTATTTCACTGCCAGGATCTCAACAGGAGAACACTGCCAGCATCATTAGATGTTTTTTCAGAAAGCCAAAAGGGTAGAATTATTGTTCAATAATGTTATAATAAAATGCATTTAATTCTCTACAGATGCCCATTTTTCAACTAACTTGTAGCAAAAAATTCTGTTGCAAAATTTTAGCAGGAAAAGAGAGAGACAATTAACTGGGAAACTGCAGCTTAATTAAGAAAAGGGGAAGCAAATGTCTGTTAATACATAGTTCTTTTAAGGTACTCCTAAAGCTACATTTAGAAAGTAAATGAGCTGCTACACAATTACAGGGAGAAAATAGTACAATTACCACAGAGATAACTTGGGTGGACAGCCTACAATTTTTGACTATGTTAGATAGTATTAATGAAAGAATAAATCACAAATGAAGTGACATTAAGGGTCAAATGCAGTAATTCAAGAGAAGCTTTAGGCCTTTCCCAGAAAATACTTAAATGGGTAGAATTCATAATAACTTCAATTACCAGTTCTAGCAATATTCTGTCTCATATTTACTTTTCTCTCTTCTCTCTGCAGAAAACCACATTTCACATAGTGACAGAGGAAAATTAGCAGGTCCTTTTCGTTCTGAGAAAAATTGCTTGCAATGTGTATTTTAAGTGTATGTATGACTTAGTATATATTTTTAGTCAAAGCTTTTGAAAAGGCTACAGAGTCACAAAGAAGTACTTTCAAATGAAAAGCCAGTGGCCAACTAGAAAACTGTGCTGAAGCACAGGTGCATTTTATAGAAGTCAGTCCTGTACTTAATGGGCAGTTTCTTAGTCAGAGTAAATCCAAACAGTCCTTATCACCATGGTGCCACAACATTTTACACAGGCTGAAAATCTCATGCTGCCTTTGTGAAAAAATGTACAGAATAAATTCATATTTTTAATGTATCTTTAGTGAAGACTTAACTACGTCAATTTGCAAAGCACCCTTGAAAACCTCCAAAATACATGTTAAGACATATAAAATAAAACACAAAGCAGGAAAAATATGTGACCTTTGTATTCTTCTCCTCCCTTCTCCTAAGTCACAAGTTATACAGTAAACCAAGAAGGCACACATTTTTAGTACTAGTAATGCTGTACATCTGTAAAAATTATTTTAATGGAAGTACATTTAAAGGGCATGAAAATTCTTCCAGAAATGTGCTTACCTCTTCCAGAACAAGGTAAATTAGAATTTCCTTGGCATTTCTTAGTGCTTTCTTCAACTGACAATGGACACGAATGTGGATGTTCACACTTTTTCCCAGTCCATCCTTCTTTACAGTCACATCTTCCACAATTACACTGTCCATGACCTTTACAATAAATACAATTCAAGATTAACCTGGATTCTGATGAGGTATAAAAAACCTCTTAGTTGGATGAACTTTATCAAAGTTGGGGCTTCGTTCAGTAATGAGACTGGCAAAAAAATACAACCAATCCACTGTATCTACTTCTGTTTCTGAAAATATCACTGGTCTACCACTCCATTTGAGCCATAATCCCTTTTCTGTTTTTCTCCTAAAGGGGTGTTTTCCCACTTAGCACATGATTTAATGCAAAAGGGTGGAACAGAGATTAAAAATATGCATTTCACCACTGCTTGGAAAAGTGGAATGTCATAAGGCAATATTTATTTTTATGTTCTTTTTCTACCATGGTTGCAGCATATTATATAAGAAATATATCAATACCATTTTTTATCTACTTGCAGTCAACATGCTCCACTAGAGACAAGCAATCTCACATCAATTCTAAACCTCCAACCAGTGCATTCTACTAAACAGTGGTATACAAATAATAAAATATTGAAATATTGGACATAATCAATTCTCATTCCAACAGGACAGTTGGATGTGGTTTTTGGTATCTCACGGCATGTCTGGGACTATTCCCTGCATGTATATTTCCTCTATATAAATGCAAACATGAACTTTTTCTTGAGCTTTTCTCAAGAAAAACTCAGGAAAAAAAGATAATAGTCCTTCTCCCTCTTTATGCTCTTTGCAAAAAGCATTGAGATTCAAAATATTCCTGAGAAAAAAGCCTGAGAATCGGCAAAACAACATTCCTTGCCACAAAATCAAATATCTATATTCATAAGCTCAGGCAGCAAGTTAGATCTCTCACAATTCTCACACAGTCATCATTCATTGGACACTGCACAAAAGCATTGCCCCAATGTCCACATTTCTATCCATCTTCTTCTTGAAAACCATAGGAGAAGGGATTTTATATCTCTTTCTAACCATACTTGCATTTTAGAACTTATAAAACATATTAGTTAATTAGTTCACAAGGAGAAAATGGGAGGAAGCAATCATTCTAGGAGTCATCAGATTACTTCCCATAATACAAGTCTCATTAATTTCACGAAATAACTTCTCCTTACATTAGTTGTTTTCATTGAAAAGCACTCCAAGCTTCCTCTTGTTTAGAGGATGAGTTTAGATTAAATTATTAGGAAGTAATTCTTTACTGTGGGGATGGTGAGGCTCTGGAACAAGTTGCCTAGGGAAGTTGTGGATGCCCCACCCCTGTAAATATTCAAGGGAAGCCTGGATGGGGATTTGAGCAATCCAGTCTAGTGGAAGGTAGCCCTGCCCATGGAAGTGTTTGGAACGAGATGATTTTTAAGGTTCCTTCCAACACAAACCGTTCTGTGATCCCACGATTCTTTCCTTTGCTTTCATGTGTACCTGCTGACAGGTTTTGAATTGGATTTATAATCCCTGACCCAGATAGATATTTATGAGAGGATTATGTATTTTCATACAATAGTTTCTTTGCCAAAGATGCAGCAAAGGAACGAATGAAATGTGTGAACATATGAATTTCTTATGCAAGCATGCTTTCTTTCTGTGTCAAGTCATGAAAGCTATTATCTCTTTAAATGAAGATAATCACTTTAATGTCGAGAAGACTTCTGAAAAACAATAATCCAGTAACATTCTGAATAGCACTTCAGGTGTTAAAAGAAGGCATCCAGTTGGCAATATGATGTAGTGTGAAGTAACAGTCACCTCAAGCCATGTGAAGTTTCTGGAAGGACCTGCCCTTGTGGGATGTTAAATCCTCATATCAGGGCTGTCAATTCCTCTAATTCATATTTTATTAAAAAAACATAGAATTTCATTCTGTCACAGTAAAAAAAACTCCTTATGTGAAAACAGGATTTCCTATAATTTCTCCATGATACTCAGGACAAAGTGGCTTCCTGTCTCTACCTATTAAGCAAACAGAACAAGATAAGAAAATTTTGTATCATCTCTATTTGATGAAGGTTTTAAGAGAGATGGATTATTTTCCCTAATCTAACTAATCACTCTTGGATTCATCCCAAATCAATTTACAAATAATGGTGAGAAACAATAAGGATATTTTGCAGACACACCTAATGCATGAACACTTTGTGCAATAAGTAAATTTATTTCACATAAGCAATTAAAAAACCTATCCCACTACAACTCCTCTATTAAATCTTTGATTTAATTGCATATTCTGCCTGACTACCACAATAAACCAAAATTACATCTTATGCATCTTTTCTATTTCTGAAACAAGACTAAACAGCAGGACTAGAAGATATTGTTCACACTGCTTCATGTGCAAATGGATTTTTTTGCACAATCTATTTTAGGAATGTATACTTGGATGGCCAGCTAAGGCTAAATTAGGCTTTTCTAAAACATAATGGAAAGGGAATGGATAAAATAATTAGTACTAAAAATTTTGATGAGTAGATAGAAAACTAAAATTATACATCAACTTGCGTTTCAGTCACATCAAGCAAGCCATACAAGTCCTTGCTTTTATATCTAAATTTTACTTGTTTACAGTTATGTCTGTGTAATAAAGAACAATGTATCAGTCTTTAATCCAATGTTAAATGCCAATATCTTCCCCCAAGGTCCTTTTAAACTGTCTGTACTTTCTTATCCTCTGCTTTCTTACAGCTATTACCATCCTGGGTAGCAGCAACTGCAAAGGCAATAATGTCCAGTAAATAGGGAGTTTAAGCATGACTTTTTTCAGTTTTACAGCATTAGTTGTAGATGCCACAGGTTTGCTTTAATCTAATTACGTTTGAAACTCTTGTGTTCACCCTTAACTACAGAATGCATTTACCTTGTTGATTCATAGCTTTGTATTCCTCAGTTGATGCCGATATTTTGATCAGTCCCTGAGTGCTAAAATCTCTGACAGCAACACAGTGATAAATTCAATACTTGCCAACAAAGTCAATCTTCCTGCTGCTCTCATGGCTGCACTCAGCTCTACATCATTCCAGCTTCGTTCATTAAATAAAACTATATAATATCTGCAAATGACTGAACATTAACTAGTAAATCTAGTTACACTGAAGGTTTTCAGAAAAGCTTTCTCCCCCCCATCATTTTATTAGCTAGCAATTCCTCAATACGTGTTTTTAAAAAACCCAAACACAACAGTTGAGAAGCTTTTCACTTTTTAAACAGGAAAAGGTTGAAAATTTTTATATGGCATGCTGGTTTCAGCTTTCTTCCTCTATTATGGACAACTCCTATGATCTTTCTATGGGACATTTCTCACTCTAGGGATGGAAGGAAAATACACCACATCGTTATTGACCTTGATGTGACTGCATCCTTCCTGTTATTAATTAGGCCAGACCAGATTTCTACAAGGATGCATTCAAGCTGACAACCTCCAATCTGTAAAGTCCCTTTGAAATCACATTCATTTGCTTTTGCAGAGTTCCTGTGTGTACAAATTGCATGCTGTGTATTAAACAAAGTCCTTCTCTCCTGCCTAATATTAGCGTCTTTATTAGTATCCATACAAAATTGCATACAAAGTCTGTCTCAGAATCTTAGCTTTTATTAGCTGATACATGTAACATCTAAACTGCAAATCATGGATGGATGGATGGATGGATGGATGGATGGATGGATGAATGTTAACTGTTTGAATATAATGCTCTGATGTGTCTAAGATGTACAGTCTGAGCTATAGCTACAGATGTGCAGCTGGGCCACACATTCCTATTTTTCAAATATTGATACTCGTTCTCATATCAATTAGTATTCTCAGGGGACTGTTCTTCATTGACTCATTTATTTACTCTTCCTTGAACTTTTTCTTGATTATCATGTCCCTGTCATATAAAATGAAATAACAAACACAATCTGATCTAAGGAACTTTCAAATTCAAATTTCCCCAAGAAAGGACATATCTATATTTTAAATTTTCAACCATTATCCATTTCATGTTAGGTTACACTGAACACAAGAGTATTAGAAGGGAGATGGGCACCTAAAAGAATCTAATATTTACAGGATTTTGTTAAATGGCATGGAAAAAAAAAACCCAACAGAATTATGTCTTTTAATTCTTTTAATTTAAAAAGCCCCTTCCAAGCCCCCTCCTACCGTCCCTCTCAAGCTTGGTGTATTTTAAGATAGGAAAATTAGAATTGGAGCACTAGGGAAGAGGAAGATCAGACCAGTTAGAAGGTTTTTTATAAAACTACACGTAGGTCCCCTTTATACACAAACCTTACCTGAACAGAAGTCATCAGAATATCTATCATACACTGCTTTGCAGTTCCTTTCATCACACTCACAAGTATCTCCATGAATATCTCCCCAGTCACCAGTTGGGTCCACATCATGGCATGTACATTCCCCACATACACATGTGCCTGAAAATTAAAAAAAAATATATATATATAAAGAAAGACACAGAGATAGAAGATTAACTGTGCAATTTAGAGTAATAGCATTTTGATTACAGGAATTTCCACTTGTGAATTGTCAGCTCTCACAGAAACGCAGTTTCAAAGCTGCAAGTGACAATCATGAACATGTGTTCATCTTCTATGATTTAAAACCTTCCATGATTATTTACTGGCAATACTTTATACAAACAAATTGGCTTCCTGTTCATGTTTCTTTTTGCTCTTGAGTCTTGCTAGGAGTCAACAAAACAATGTACCTCACAGAACAGTTGTACATCTTTGACATCGACAGTAATTTGCCCTGTCAGTAATGACAGTAAAAATCAATTCTGTTTAAATGACTTGGGCTTGGGCACAGGGGATAATTAATGGTTGTTAAAGCATAAACATTTAAACTACAAGAGAATCCAAACTAACACAGCTGAAAATATCTAGGAGGTCATTCTTTACCTAAGAAGAACAGCAGCACAGATCTACATGAAAGGATACTTCTCCACATTTCCCAAGACAATATTCAGGGCCGCACCCTGTTGCTTACAATAAAAAGAAATGTGAATATGACTGAAAAAAACGTTGCATCTTTTACTAATATGCAGAGAATATGCACCTTACTTATTTGGGAAAATCTGAAAAAAATCCAAAACCAACCAACCAAAAAAAGATATTTTCCTTATTCAGAAATCCAAATATGTTTCAGGGCAACACACTCACTACTTTTTTGAGATGCAAACAGGCTTGTAGAAGCAGCCTGACCTTGCTGATGCATGCAGTTCATTTCTTGCAGAGTGGCTTCACCCTCTGCTACTCTGCCAACACCTTTGTCTTCTTATTTAGGTTACTCTAAACAATATAATGAATTTGAAGACAACAGGACAGGATGACTAAATGGTACACATAGATATGGCACCTTCTTTAATAAAAGGAGATGATCTACACAATCCAGCATGCATGACATGAACAGGAAGAGCTATAGCCCTGTATAATGCTAAAAACCTTGAGACAGCCCTCAAGAAATTTGGGCCTAATTTTTTATACTTTCACAATTCAGTGACGTTAATGAAGAAGGAAGAAAATATCTAACAACCAACCAAAAGAGAAAATGCCTCTGGAGAGTGATTAATACTCTCAGAAAACACTTCAAAGTCAATTTAGATCAGCTATCTTGGATGTCAGAATGCAGAACATAATCTCACCAAAGTTTAAAAATCTAAATTTTCACATGTGGTCTAACATGGTTGACTAGACAGTGCAGGGGAAAAGATAAGAACAATTCATTTATCTTAGCACTGAAGGAGGGTTAGCCTCGATATTTGATTTTTAGAAGGCTCAAGACTGACAAGATGAACTGTACTTATATCACAAGATACATAAACAAAAAACTGAGTAAGTAGGACCAAATGGAGCATAAATACTTTGTTGGAAAGCAGCTTCACATTGTCAGAAGCCTACAAAATTCTTATGAAGATAGAATCATAAATACATGAAAGGCTAAATGCATGGAATTATCAAAGAAATGTATTGGAAGTTGCAGCTACTCATAATATCAGCTGTGTTATTCACACAATTTCTCCTATTGCAATGCCAGTTTAAAGAAATAGTCGCACATTAAAATTTCAAATTTGATTAAAGGCTTGCTTTGAAGAGAAATTCTTTGCCAAGAAATTACTTTCTCAGTGCAAAGAGAAAGCATCTCATGTGAAGACACTTTGATATTTATTATTTCCAGAACTACACAAAAATTTTATGCTGAAGTCCTGAGACTAAATGAGCATACATGATCTCTGTATTTGAGCCAAACTTTCAATTTCCTCCTAATTACAAGAAGAGAGTTTTCTAAATGCTCTCTGGATGATTAGATGTTCTCAATACATCTGGTTTTGTCAGTAGAGATGTTTTTAAGAGAGGTACCTATGTGAATCTCACTTATGTACTACTATTTTGGACTATTGCCAAAAAAACAGCCTATTTTTTTTAACTCCTTGTTCAATGAAACCAAACACAGCAGCTAGTAAGAATCTTTATTTTGTAGGGATTTTTTTCTATTTTTTCCCCAAAATGGCAACATTTGACAGAAGTATAAGGTAAAATTCAAATTCCAAAACTGTGTGCAGATAAAACCTCACATAATTAGAAAAACTATGTGAAGCCTACCTTTCCATCTCTATGCATTCCACAGCATTGTTACTGAACACAGGTGTTTTTTTGGTTGTAGTGGAAAATAAATGCCTCATGTTTTCATTTTCCTCATTCCATTGTGGGTCCTAAGTCTTCTTTAAGTGTGAACTGACATACAGTTCTGTGACCTTACAGCACCAATCCATTCAAAGTCAAAAATCTGGAAATATTTTATTTTGCAAGGTAGGTGTCTTACCAAAACAAATATATACTAAATAACAAATTATCCGGCTCAGTCTTACTACAAAAATAAAGAATGGGAACAACTTGAATTTGCTTAATCAAGAAGTGGATGTTGATTTGTGTAAGTTTGCACCTAAACACAGGTATCTACCCACTTGGAAGTGTATATCCAGAGCTGAAATAGGTGAGAACAAGTAGAAACTCTCAGCAACCACAATCTATGTACTACTGTAGAGAACACATAGAGTAAAATAAAAGCCAACTATATAAATATGTGTGGAAGGTCCATGCAAATGACACACCTCTGTTGCTGCAGATTTTGCCATCTGGAGATGTGCATCTTTTCTTGATCTCCCAGGGGGTGATGTCACACTGGAATTCACATTTATCTCCATGCCAACCAGCCTCACAGTAACAGTTTCCACAGTAACACTTTCCATGGCCTTAAGCCAAAACAAATTTTGTACAGTGAGAAAGAGGCAAGTGTTTAAAAGGCATTAACAATTTAACTGTTTTGATCTTTTCTTTTAAAAACTTTTACTGCTAGACTCACAGTAGAAACCATTTATAGACCATGCATGAATACATAAAATTAGACAAAGGATATCTTAACTATACTTTCCCTCTATTTTAGAACCGGTTTTCCTTTAATCACAGATTAAATCTAATCAATAAACACTGACATAATAATTTTTATACTTTTAAACTTTTTTTTTTTTAATTTAGAGGTAAATTTTGAAGACTGTAATAGTTAAAATTTAAGCACAGCTTCACACATCAAGGTAGGACACATACTTGGCATGTCTAAAAACACATTGTGTGTTCTTGACTCCTCAGATAGTTCCAGTAAGGACATCTTGATTTATTACACACCAACTATGTTGTATATGGCTTCCCTTCTTCTTCCTCTCTGTCAAGATTTTAGAAATGGCTAAACCAGGTCATTAAAGACAATTCTTTTCAAAAGGAATCTTTCAGATGTTCATTTAACAAAACATATATATCCCAAAAGAGATGGCTGAACCATCCAAGTCTGGGTGAAACCAGCAGATTTTCATCTGCTAATGTACGTGCACCGTGTGTTTTACGGCACAAAGCTTTTAAATTAAGTAGTTGCAATTCTTGCTAATCTCGGAGCCAAAAGTTAATTCTTTAGTAGAAGGATCAAGTCAGGATCTTGTTCTTTCTTCATTTGGGCTTAGTAGACCTGGCCACATCTATCACAACCTGGTCCATTTATATTCTTAATTATCAAGACTGCAAATTGTTGAATACAATTTTTTCCTGTTTTTGCAGCTACACATGGAATTTTCATTACATTACATTCATTACATGGTAAAATGTCAAAAAACAATTAATTAGATTATTAAACAACAAATACAATAAACAATTATTATGAAAAGATTGATCTTGAACAGTAGCAAAACTAAAAGGAGAAATGCTAAAGGAGTATAATAATTTGATCTAGAGGCAATTTTCACAGATTATAACGTCAATACTTCATTCTTCACTCACACTTTTATACTCCTCAAATAAATATTAATTAAATGATAAAATTTGCCTCTTGCTCTTGGCAGGAGAAAAAAAAATCACTCCCTTAGAGTAAAAACAAAAGTTTAACAAAAAGATCCAGATTAGAATTTAATTTGCTAGAAGATATGATACCTTTTTCAAAAATAAGCTGCAACTTGACTCCCAAGTGTATGTTCCCAATGTATGTAACCTCAAATAAAAAGAGATAGTCAACTGACTGATAAAATCCCAACTGAAGCTGGAAAAGCTTAACACATCTTTGCAACTTCTCCCTACCTAAGAACTGATTTTCTTTAAAAATGCAGTGCCCTTGTGCAAATATTAAAATGTATGTCATCTATATCTCAACATGGCATTGATTGTTCTGTCCAGGATAAAATCCCAGCTCAAAGTTGAGGAAAGCATGTGCCTTTACCTTCAGTTCATGTGCTGTCATATGCATTTTTTCTGCATAAAGCCTGCTTCAATATATGATTTTGTATTGTAGAGGTTTGTTAAAAAATAAAGCAACATATAACACTCATAAATTATGTGCCTAAACTTTTCACCTTGCAACAACCCAACCAAGTCAAGCAAATCATTAGGTTATAACTTATACTTTACTTTAGAATGCTCCAAAATTTCCATGAGGTATCATGGCTTTTATATTGATCAACCACTGACTTTAAAGACTTGAATCTACCAACATCTTTTGTCCCTTTATATCAGCATACTTTGAACTTTCCATACATATAAGATTAGTTTTATACACAGATGCATTGGGTCTTTTGGGGAATATGGGATTAGTGGATGAGACAACAGGAAATAAAAGCTAAGAAAAAGCTAACAATATAAACCAGCAGCAAAACACGCGTGAGGAAAAAAAACCAAACCAGACAAAAACAGCAGTAGGAGAATTTACTGGAATTAAATGAATGGCAATTTTTAATCATATTTGGTACCATGCAGAATGGTTAGAGGCAAATATAAATGGAATAACTGGCACATAAAGATTTTTGCCCTCCATTTATTTTATTTTATGCAATCACTGGAAATATTATATTCTGTTGCTGAAACTGGACTTCAGAGGACCATTCTGCATTCCTCATTTAAAATCCCTACTTAATCCTAGGATTTAAAAAAACAAGTTATTTTGCCTTCAAAAGCACTTAAATAAAAATAATTTATTTTGCTGTCTGTGTAAGGAAAAGGCAGGAAAAGCTATATTACACAAGTGCTATTTTTCTTCATACAGACACACACACAGGAAGCACTACCACCAGATATGAATAGTTGAGGAGCAGATTGGAACACTCTTGTGGGCATATGGACACAGTCTGCACGTGTGTAGCTTGAACAATGTAGCACCTTCCAGCTCAAGGACAAGTCTCCTTCACAACATAGGCAACAGCATTAATAATGCCATAAATGGTGTGTGCTGCACAATATTTAACTGCCAGGTTCCTGCCTTATAACAACATGAAAGAACAGTTTGAATTTTGGTTGCTTTTCTATCTATCAGCAAAGTTCATTCCATCTTATTTTCTTGCCTTTCCTATTGCAGATGATATTTTTCCTTAATCATTCCTTTCTTTTCTTATTTTCCTGCTTCTGAATTATCATCTTACATTTATTCCTGATATTTTTAATTTTTGCTTCCTTGAAAAATTCCTAATAATCTATTTTCTGTTGTTTGTTTTTTTCCTGTGTTGTCCATTCTGCTCTCTCTCATCTGTGCCACGAAGCATTCACATTCCTCATATATTCTACTGAAGACAAACACACTAAACTATGAATTACCTTAGTGAATTATTTTGTACAATCTTCTTTGTGGTTCTTCCAGAGAGAGAAGTTCACAGGATTTATTCATTCTTTTACTTTATGCTCAGCTCATTTTTGCATCTGAAATATGCACTTACAATTTGCAATGTGAAGTCTTGCAAATAGAGTTACTTTTATTTTAAGTCATACATTCAGTAAAGATATTTTGTAGAACCATGCAATCTTCATCACTTTCCTTGCACTCATTAAGATACATACCTGTACAAATCTCTCCTGTTTCATCATCAATGCATTCTCTGTCATCACATTCACAAAATTTGCCATATACCAGTCCATTTCCTTCTGAGTTTGCACATTTGCACCTGCCACACTGACATGTGCCTGTAGACATTTAAGAGACATTATTCAGGGACTGCAGATTATAGAAAGAGTTTCATTAGTCTATCAGAGATGGTACATATTTTATTTCTGAGAAGCCTGAAATCTAAAGATCATCCACACAAATAAAGACAGACACAGAAATAATATATGTCAATAAAAAGCCTAATCTTAGCTGTACAGAGATAGAGCATTCAAGTGCCTTGGAAGTGTAAAGCTGTATTCTTTCACAGCACAACCCATTCGCCTCTCCTCCCCCCCAAAAAAAAGCTTTTTGACATAATGAAAAGTGAGAGCACTCAGGCAATGCAAAGGATGCAAATGGATTTGTAAACAGATTTCTCTTCTATCACTGCTCATCAGGTCACACATTTGCTCCTTGGTGTTTTGAGAAGGGTTGCTCCTCAGCTCAGTGGCTGCCTCCCTCCATGACCTGCCCTCCTGAAGAGGAAAACATTTCTTTACTGCTCCTCAGGAAAGAAAAGTCCCTTCTTTACCTCAGAGGCTCTATCTGACCTGACCTAAATGTATGAATGAGTTCCGCAATCAAAAAAAAATCACAAGTACATTAAAATGACACTAGAAACAAAAGTATTACTATGCCACTCATATAAGAAACCCGTTTTCCCTACCTCTGTCCCTACCTTTATTAAAATTGAAAGGGTGGGAACTTCGTGCAATATCACATTACAGGAGCCTTGTGGTCAGTGGTCTCAAACAAGTTGTTTCAATAGTCAATGACAGAAAGCACAGATTTTTAAAAAATTCACTTCATTACATTCATACTCCTCACATGACATCTATATGTATTTTTGAAAACATGGTTATTGGCATCAGTGAAGTTCTCCAAATTAGAAGTTTTATGCTGATATTACACAAGATTGCAGAAACCAATGATGTTTATACCCGTACAAATTTAACCTTTACAAGCATAGCGCAACTTTTAATAAACATCACATTAAGCCAAAGAAGATTAGTATTGGACTCCACAACAGACATGGCCACTCTAAAAGAGTAAATTTTAAAAATGTTTGCAAGAGCTAATATAGTAAGGTAATAACAATAATACAACTGATAATACAACATAAGTAAGATATAGAACTAGAATTATTTGCTACAATTACTTGGTAAACAAATATAAATGCAATTTTTGAGAAAACTGTCATGATTACAGATAATTCCTGAACAGGAAGGAAGATAAAACAGAAAATAGATTCCTATACTGGGTATTTAACAGGTCAGAGAAATGGTGTATCATAAAGACGTTCATTCCTTCCATTGCTGAAAGAGAAAATTGCTCACATAGAGAACCTCAGTTTAGGTAGGATACCCTAGTTGTTCTAACAAATGATATTCAACAAAGTCAGAAAAGTGGAATTTTCTGTGGAACTTGATTGGTTACTGAAAAAAATTGCAATAAATTATTATCTGTGTGACAGCAGAGCACTATTTTTGTGACAGCAGAGCACTATTTTTTAACAGCTCATGTCATCCCTTCTTACCTTTTATTGCAAATTAAAAAACAGAGCCCAGACCCCAACAACAGTGCTGTAGCAGATCAAAAGGCAATATCACCAAGACAAAATACAGCCCATCAAAGTAACCTCAAACTCCTTAGTCAGTCTCATTGGAATTCCTGTCCTGTTTAATATCAGCTAAAGCAAAACCATTTATTCTTCTCATGGTACCACAAACACTTCCCCCTTAACTACTTGGAGTGGTTGTTAAGCTGTGCTCATTTTCCTGTGAAGACTGGGGCCTCTTCTAAGCAAGGAATGAAAGAGGTTCTCTTTGTAAGAACTTTGACTAAGTACAATGAACTATACTCATTTTTGAAAGTCTGTTTCTCATTTAGCTATCTCCCATGTCTCCCTCGATAGCAAGTTTCATACATCTATTGGTATAAATTAAATGTATCATTCAGTATGCTGCATACTAATAGTTTATGTTAAACTGGTTTCTTATCCTGTACCAGGTTCTCTCTAAGAAGTCCCACAAACACTTGGGATTCTTTGCTCATGTCAGCAACTAACTCGTGAGAAATTTAATATATGAAAATGTGTGGATTCCAACAGAAATTAAAGACCAGCAATAGTGAGCAGAAGTGCTATTCTTGAAATATTCTTTCACTTGGAGGTCAATGTAATGGAAAAAACAGAAGGTAATGTCTGGTCTCAAAACTTGATTGGTAGGAAATGCCCTTTAAAATGGTACCATTCTTCAATTAAGTCTTCTAAAAGGCCATTTGGTTTTATTTTTTTTTTTTCAAGGAAAAGACTTTCTATTTAAGTTTGGATGGTTATAAAATGAAACGATTAGAGAAGAAAGCGTTATCAAATCAGAAAATCAGAACAGTGAAGTTGGAAATGCTCCCTTAAATGATTCAGCACATCTTCTACAACTGATTTTAAGAACCACAGGCACAATTCAAAAGTGTCTCAAAAAGTTGCACAGCTTATAAATGTCCAGGAACGATATTTGTAAATGCCATTTCTACATTCTGTAAACACAAACACTTGATAGAAATTACATCACTTCCTGTGTTAATGCCATTACAACAACACTCTGATGAGGAAAACAAATGACACATTTGCAGTTTCATGAACTCAAAACAGCTATGGATGAACAAGAGTACTAAAGTAGGCGTTCCTAATCAGTGTACATTATATGCACAGAAATAAGCCTATAGGAAAATTAAACATTTTAGTATACCTACAGTTAGTTATATCTCACTCTCTTGAAATATACTTTACAAAATTACTAGTTAGAAATGACAATGATTCTCAAGATAACACTGGGAGAGCACTAAGGTATCAAAAGCAACAAAAGAACTCTTACCTGCACCAGAACAGATGATATCTTGAGAATTCTTGCACATTTCATTGCTTTTCTTCCGTGTAAGATTGCAAGTAGCTGGATACTGACAAGCTTCACCATACCAGCCTTCATCACATTTGCACTTCCCACAGTCACACTTTCCATGGCCTAGCAAAGGAAGGAGAGAGTATGTCAAGTCCCTTTTTTTTCATTCAGAAAGTGGTATTTTCTTATCCAGCTTTTAAAATAGATTCCATAAATTACATTTTTAAATGAACATGACAAATAGATTAACTTAACAGAGTTCATATGCAATTAAAAATAGAAGGGAGACAGCCAACACATGGCTCCACCAAGGGCAAGGCCTGCTTGACCGACCCAGTGCCCTTCCATGATGGAGTGACTACATCAGTGGACAAGGGAAGAGCTACAGATGTCATTTATCTGAATTTCTGTAGAGCCTTTGACACTGTCCCCCACAACATCCTTCTCTAAATTGGAGAGAGATGGATTTGATGAGGGAACTGTTAGATGCAAGCACCTGGTTGGGTGGTCACACTGAGAGTCCAGTGGTTCACTGCTCTCATCCTGGAGGACACCACTGGCAGGTGGAGACCCTCAGGGATCTGTACTGGGACCAGTGTTATTCAATATCTTCTTAATGACATAGACAAAGGAATAGAGTGCAAATTTGCAGATGTCACCAAGCTGAGTGGTGCAGTTGTCACACCTGAAGGATGTGATGCCATCCAGAGGGACCTGGGAACCTCATGAGGTTTAAAAAGACCAAGGGCAAGGTGCTGCACCTGGGTGGGGGCAATCCCCAGTAATCAACACGGGCTGGGGATGAACAGACTCAGAGCAGCCCTGCTCAGAAGGACTTGGGGTGCTGGTGGATGAAAGACTGGACAATTTTCCCTATGTATGTTGCATACTAAGTATAATTTTTCACACTAAATTCCAGGAGCAAATTTTTAGTGCTTCATTCTTTAGCATTCCTATACAATTTTAGGTAGGAAATATGAAAACAATTGCATTTCTTTTAAATCAGCACATAAAATTTTAAAATAAATATGTTTTGAATATATATCTGTTTTACAGAATATTCCCTTCCTATCACTGCATCTTAAAAACAGAATCTAATTGGAGTCTATTTTAAATGCATCTGTTCCTGAGGTTTGAGTCAGCTGCCTGAAAAATACAAGCCCAGCCTGCTGCCAGTAAGAAGGAATTTAAATAACTATTGTAAATTACAATTTTAATTAGAAAAGATTGTCTCTTTTGTTGCAAAAGAAAACTTTGCTTGACTTCCAATACTGTCCTAAGACAAGATACAGTTCAATAGCTGCAAAAAACATAAACCAAGAAGATAAGAGAACATGATAGTTCTTGTTTTAAAACATGAGTTGTCACCTTAAAAACTGCTGAATAACTCTTCATTGGTAAAGGACAAGAAAAAAAAGTATATAAAATACAGAATAAAAACCTACTCTAGTGACTACTCTGCTTCACTGACAGACAACAACATAAGCCATTCCAAAAAGTGCTGGTAAATCCTAGGGTAGCTTTTAAACAAAGTAAAGAAAAAACATTACTTGTCACTATGACTTTGCATTCTCTATGTTAGGCACTCTTGTGATTTAACAGTTTCATGTCTGTCGGTGAAGAAAAGATATTCTAAAAAAAGTAGGACTCATTTTCCCATTCCCATGTATAAACGACAGAGTAAGGCAGAAGCCACTCCATATCAGTTATTACCAAAGGTCCAGCAGAACTAACCTCTCTCATTTTGAGGTGCACTAATCTAACACATGAAGCATGAAGGAAATAAATAATTTCACTTAAAATGTGGCACAGTCTATTTAAAGAAAATTAATAAAATACTTTCATGAAAGTGGTTATACAGAGCAGTTTCCTGGCTTTATATAACAAGAAAACACAAAAAACCAAATTAAATTAATTAAGCTTTGAGAAGTAATGGAAGATATTTGCATACAACTGAAAGAAATTGTCAGGAATCTAACTAGTATGAATTTGTAAGATTGCACATGTGATTTTCACATTGACCATTCCTTAAAATATATTAATTTTGCCATTTGGATTTTTTTTGATTGTAAACCAGTGGCAACATTCTGCCCAAAATTTTGGGTGAGAGGACTACATTGAAGTGCAGAAGGCCATAACTGCCTGCCTGCAATAACTTGTATACCTCTCTGCATCTTCCCTGCCACGTGGATCATGCAATTGACCTGCAAGTCAGTTTGGCACAGAAATCCTCTTCTTGCTTATTTCCCATACCCATATGTACCAATATTATTTCCTTCCTCGTGACAAAAATAATGATGTGATGAAGTACAAACCAAGTATGTGATAAACTGTAAGAAAATTAGAGAAAGCACAGAAGTTTTTTTTACCGGGTTTAGATTTCTTTCAGAAGGGTTTTTGTAGGATCCCATTTGTTGGGTATAAATTTCTGCATTATTTAGAAAGCAAATAATGTTATGAAATAGTAAGTAAGGAGTAACTAGCACCATGAAAGCCATGAGATGAGATTGCAACTTCCCATAAAATAAATTTTAGCAATAAAGGGTAGACCCAGGTACTTAAGGATGGGACACAGAACATGAGAAAAGCCCTCACTAAATAGTTGGTCAAGAAAGCTGTATCTCAAAGTGATGACACATTCATTCCAAAATTTTAAAAAATAACTGTAACAGGAATAAATGCTAAAATAAATAAACAAATAAATCAGAATTTCACTAAAAAAAAAAAAAAACAAACCAAAACAACATCAACAAAAAAACAGAAAACAAGGAAATAAGGAAAACTCAAGAAAATGCAGTAATTCCTTTAAGAAAAAGACTGGCTGAGGACTGTGAAAAACTTGCAGCTTCAAACACGGGGAGAAACATTTTATAACACAGGGCTCAATTTCTTACTAGATGAGCAGTCACCTCAGAGAGTATATCTGGACCATGCAGAAAGCTTGTAGGGTGGAACATAAAATTAATATGCTAGGAAAACTGTCAGATGTCAGAAAACATATGAAGAAAGTGAGAACAGAAAATGTTAGGCAGGGTCAGATCTTGCAAAATTGCAAGTACTAAAATGTACTTTCATCATCCAAATAAAAAGAAAACAGGAAAAAGAGTGGCTTCACCAAGCAGCAAAAACCAGTTAAGATTAAAGACAATTTGCAGGCAGTCCAAAGCAAAATTAATATGGGGATGTTGACTACTAGCAACAAATGCAGTGTGGCTAATGACATGCTCTCTGGAAATGAAAATTACTCATCTAAGATGAGAAGAAAACAAAGACATAAAACTATTTTTAAGGAAGTCTAGACCAAGAGGGCAAGACCCCACAACCTCCATTTGAGAGTTCTTAAAATACTGGTACATGAAAGGGCAGTTCAGCAAAAAAGACTTTTCATGAATTTATCAGGCTGGCAATCAAATGTCTGAAAAATAGAACCTAGCTTTTATTTCCTTTAAGCAAAAGGAGTGTACATGATCCAGACGACTTAAAAACAAGTGCCTGTGACCTCATGAGCTGTGCCAGGATTTGAAATAAACTATGAAGCATTGCAAAGCTAGAGACACTGAAGTAATGAAAATGGAATATAGTGAATAACAGCTTTACCCCAAAATAACCTATCATTATGCCAAAATCTGGCATATCTTTTTATGAGATAATGAATATTGTAAGAAAGGGAACATAGGAAATGCATGTTATAGGGTCATATATGTTGGATACAATGCCACCCATGAAAAGAAAAGATATTCTAGAAATGCAAAAGAATCACGACATAGTTTAAAGGAAGGAAACAACATCAGGACAAAAGGGCATATTACCAGAACAGAAGAAGATGTCTGGCTATGTTTCAAATTATGATTTTGGAACTGTGTGTGTTTTACTGATACTGATAAAGAAATTCAGATAACACAGCCAACATTTGGCAACAACAAACCTGTAAATCCTCACTACAGAGGTGAAGATGAAACAATAGCAAAGTAACTGAAAATACTGGAAACTGATGAAATAATAACAAAATAACTGGACTGACAACCTGAAGGACTGAAGCAGTAAAAGTGGGTTGAAACTGGAAATACAAGCACAGAATTACACACTAGGGGCAAGGAAATGATGTCACAGTCTAATACCTCCCCAGCTGGAAACAGCAAGAAGAATGTGACTCCATATTGACATCAGCTCTGGAAACATGGTGTGACTAAGCCTTTAGCCAACAAATGCCTGAGATGTACCCATTGAAGACAAATCACTACGGACAGGAAGCGGTAACAAATCTGCATTTGAAATTATAGACACAATGGAATATGGTTCTGAGCACAGTTTACCCTTGAAAACTCTCATTAGGTCTCTAAACCTTGGAAGACTGAGTCGAGTTGTCAAGGGAAAACATTTGCAGAATTTTAGCCACTTGAAAAGTTACAACTGGTTGGGAATGGAAACATCTGAGCAGGAAGATGGTAATTTAAACCACGAGCATTTGGCTCTGATCACATACTTTGTGCTTAGACACTTGACCTCAACCAAAGTGCCTTCTAAATATATTTTTTTACTGTATGTTTGCATGCCTACAGGTCCAAGAGCAAGATACAAAGGTAAAATGTCCGACAAAAAGTTCTGAACCCATATCTCTATTGCTCGTATTCAGGGCATCGATTTGGAAGCCTGCTTTTGCTGAGTTTTGCTGTGTGTAATCCATCATGAGAGACAGGCACTTCTGCAGAGTGACTCAGGTCCTGTGTGGGCTGAACAGCCCTCAGAGGTTGTCTGTCTTTTTTCACTAAGCTGCAGGGAAGCTGGGACTTTGGAGTTTGATGCATCATTGGATACTTTTGCATGCAAACACAGATCATTCATTTATGTTCTTTTGATTCACTTATCTATACAATATTCAACAGCAAATTAAATATTCTGACATAGTTTGAATAAAAAAGGAACACGATGTCAGCTTAGTTATAGGTTGAACTGCATTGGTTTATAAAAATAATTATATTAAATAATTATTGGATGGACCAGAAAGTTTGAACATGGCTTTCGTTTTGATGTGACTACAGAAATTGCAGCATTCAGCAGTGCTATTAGAGTTTTTTTGTGCATCTTACTGGAAAAGATTCTCTCCACCTTTGTACCAGTTTTCTTTAATTTTTTTTTTTTACATACTAATTTTCACTGCAACTGAAATCTGCTACATCCTTGTGCTTAAAATTTCCATAGGCAATTAAATCAGTCAAAACAAACTACTTGGTTTGTCACCTCCCATGCTCTTGCTAAGAGCATATGTGAATGTATGCATGTTTATCTGCCACGACTATCTTCTCTATGGAGCAGTGGTGGGGCACAAAAATGTAGACTCCTTAATAGAAAGCAAAAATAAGAAAAGACTGATCTTGATGTTAAGACCTTGAACTGGAAGAAAAAAGGTGACTGAGTTCAACTCCTGTATCTTTCATTTTTTGGATAACCTCTAGAACACAAAAACATCACCAGGAGTCCAAGAAATGAACTTAAAATCTCTTCTTTATAAAGCAGATATTGATAATAGACTTTGTCATAGAAATTTTGGTAAGGATAAAGTTCGTGGTATTAAAGAGCTTTCAGATATTATGTATGACCAGAGGTAGCTAGTTTAAAAGTAAGAAAAAAAAAAAATGAGGCAACATGCTACCTTTGAAATTACAGTCACCATTTGTCTCAGCAAGATGAATAGAACCCTCCCTGTCTAGAAGGAACTGTGAAACTATGATCATGTGCTTATTAAACTGCCAAAGCTTTTAAATGAATTCTTGGTTCATTAAGTAAATACATCTGGAAATACTGCCTTTGGAATAACACTTAGGAATAATAATTATGTTGTTGTGCCACATTAGTTATAGCAAAGTAACCTTCATGTCAAAAGATGTGTCTTACTTGAGCATGAAGATGCAGTCTGTTTGGCCAGACACTAAAATACACTCAGATGTCCTTGCTGTCACATATTTTTGACAACTAAAGCCCAAATATTATATTGAAGAACACAACTGAGGGAAGTTCTTGTTTTAAAATGGTAATGGAATCAATTTTCCACAGGCAGGTGAGATGCTTATGCTAAGATAAGGATTTCTCTCTCAAGAATGAAGTTAGTCATCAGAAAAAAATCTGCAGCTGGCATGATAAATGAATTGGGCACATTACTATGCATTTTTAGCAACCCCTGAGTGATTTCTGAAGTGCTTTTTAAATCTAAAAAAATCAATTCATCAAATGGGTAAAGAAATACGAAGAATTTGTTGTTATGGATTCTAAATTCCAATTGGGACGTTAGATAGGAAGGAAAATTGAGTTGTAAGAGTTGAAAATTTTGGAAAAAAATTAGAGATATTGTTCTGCACTTTTAATCTAGACAACCACAATGAGGATGTTTTTAGTATTTCTTTCCAAATAGATGACTTTCTTTCCAGTAGATAGTGAAATAGATTGTGCTACTTTAAACTAATGTAAAGCTAGTGAAGACATTTCAGATTACACTAAGATAGGATTTGCAAAATGGATTATTCTATTTAGTTGCATTTGAGATTCTCAATAACTGTGCCTTGAACTCAGAAGAGGCATTTCTCTGAATCTCCTTTTTCATAATTGTTAGAATTGCAGTTTTAGGGGGATAAAAATAAGAAGTTAGTATTATTTCTTTTTTTTTTCTCAGTCTCTGTACATTTAATTAATCTCTTTTTAGGGTTGGAATCCTGGTTGTCTGTGTTGCTCTTCCTCCAGTGAAAGCCAGGTGTTCTCACCCATTGCAGTATGCCCTAGGGATTCAGCCCCTGTGGAAAGGAGGTTCAGCAATGCTGGGGTTTTCACAAGAATATCACCTCCTCCTTCACATCACTCTCCCTGTGCTGACAGGATGAGGTCAGACTATGGATGGACCAAGGGGACTGGTTGGAATTTAGAAACAATGCTCAAAATATCCAGGGGGAAATTTCAAGGGTAAAGCAGACTGATGATAATAGAAAATTTCAAGCCAATTTTGTCACTGAAGCTCCTTTATCAACAAGCCATAGTCCTGATAAAAATTTAATCAGAGATTTTAAAAGCAACACAGTAGGCCCCTTTAGGCCCCTTTTCACCTTTAAGAACGAAAAGAAATTTAACCTTATTTTTTTTCTCAAAAGGCTATTAAAAATGGAAAGAAAACCCACTACATTGGCTCTTAGATGCTTTTACATTAAACCAATTTATCCACGTTTATTTAGGGTGTGCAGACCTTGAAGTAGCCCAGAGTAAGAGGCAAAACCACTGAGCACTGAGCTGGGCAGACTGAGTGACTGAGCCCTGCTGGCAAGAGCACACAGGGTCTGCAACACAGTTTGCCTCTCAGTGCTCTGCAGTGATTGGGCTCCCCAGGAGCATTTAAGTTTATCTGAAATGGATTTTCAGAGTTAAAACGGAAACTGATGGCAAACCATCTCAATCTAGTTATTACTGGAAGCACTTTAACAATGAAAACATCATAAGTGTTGTTAAATCATAACCCCAACAGAGTATGGATAAAACCTAAACAAATGACTGTATATACTTCCTAAGAAAAAGCAAAAAACATTCCCCTTGCCCTCATGCCGTGTGTTGCAGGGATTGTTTAGAACAATATTTTAGTAAACAAATATCAAATAGTGCTCTAAAATGAAAAAATCAATCAGAACCTACAATAAAATATAGAAAAATTACCAGAGATAGGTGTGAGGGCATGACTGCTGATCGTATTTTATTTTCAGGTTATAAATCAACTAGACACAGTGGCTATTTCTATTATACATACCCTAAAGTATTATTTACAGTGATGACAGCCTTGCTTCTTTCATGCTGACTTGTGTCAATGTGAATTCAGAAGTTTATAAATCTTCTAATCATCTCCCAATACAAGTTGTGCAAATAAGTTGATTAAAAGTACTATTGCTAAATTTGGAGATAAAAAGTATTAGCATTTGCAGAAGAGTATTTTAAGAAAATGCTTAAAATTTTCATCAACATCATACATTACATGTATTAGATAAATACACAAATAAAAGTTCTATGAATCAGATCAAATAATACCTTAAAATTCGTATTTTTAGAAATGAAAATAGACTAGAACATTAAATTGAAATTTAAAAAAACCCCTAAAATTAAATTTTTAAAATTGCTGTCCCCTGGAAGGTATGAATACTCTCCACTACTGAGGTTATAGTTATCTTTCTCTGCCTAAAGAGGTCATGGTGAATGATTTTTACTTGGTCTTAGAATTTAAAACTATACTTACTTGACAATTGCAATTCCACTGACAAGAATAGAAACTAAATTGAAGTAATGTTTATAAAAGATTTTTACTGGATATACTGGTCATGGTACTGTGAATTTCAGAACAACAGTTTCTGAAAGAGGCCAGGAAGTATTTTCACTCTTTTATATGGTCTATTACTCCATATAAATTTTTGTATTTTTTCCCTCTCAAATATTTGTAAGAAAAAGATATAAGTGAGATTGTCTCCTGTGCTCTTAAAATTTCTCTGCACACAACACTTTGTGTCAGGTTATACAAATGTGTAGCCCTTTCTATGTCTCCATCCTGTTTCTGCTTAAATGCCTAACAAGGTATTAGAAACTAGAATTTTCAGCAAATAAATGCAAAACCAGTATAATGTGTAATAATTACTTTTAATATCGAAGAGTTCCAAACAAATGGTTTTGGAAGTTAATTTAACAGAAAATTCTAAAATAATTTTTTCATCATTGTTTAAAAAAATAAAAAAGTGAGCAAGAGATAAAAGTTTTCCAAACATTTCTACTCCAATTTAATTGTTTCTAGGTGCAACACATGGCAGGGTTAATACATAGTTTTAGCACTCTTAGATTCTGGACAGTGCTCTCAGACTAAACAGTGTTTCACATAGCATGAAGTGAATTTGGAAAAAAACCCAAAACTATGTGTTTTATTACTACACATGTGTACTTACTATTAAAAAGCTTGTGCCTATATGTACATTCACGTTTCTCAAGAATCAAAGACAACACACATTTTTCCTCTACCTGTAGTTAGAGGGTCCAAAACACAAGAAAGAATAAATTATATTGGAATAAATTATACAGTTGATCAGTGACATTTCTTTTTCCCCTCTTGGCTATGGGTTCAAATTCCCTGTAAAGTGAACTGACTCAATTTTAATAAAAATCAATTGGATATTTTGAATGAATAAAACACTCAGCTGAATCAGCTCCAGTTTGTTACCCTGGAGGTGGCACAAGTTGATATCATTTTAAATGTGACTCACACTGTTTAGACAGATGATATAAATATCTCAGGGAGACAGAGATAAATTAGTTTTATCCATCAAAACAGTCTAGAGTCAAGGTTTCCATTAATAATTCAATTTTTCTGTGAAAGATTTCCTAGTTATTTTTAACTAAATGGTTTCTCTTTTTTTTTTTTTTTAAGATCAAAAATAATCAACTTTTAAGTAAGAAGATCTTTAAATAGGCAGAGTAAGTATTCTTTAGCTTTTCTAGAAGACTGCTTTTCCATGTGTTATTTTCCTAGTGTAGACTTTTGCACAGATACTGCACATATCAAACAAAATTATACCTGAGAGATGAACAATTCCTTTCCATGAGATAACTTTCAGATCAGTTTCCCCTCGTGGGATGGGGGAAAGAACTGGAATGGTGAAAGTGAGAAAACTTGTGGGTTGAGGTAAAGACTGTTTAATAGGTAAAGTAAAAGCTGTGCAGAAAAACAAGGCAAAATAAGAATTCATTCAACACTTCCCATGGGCAGGCAGGTGCTCAGCTATGCTCAGGAAAGCTGGTCTGCATCATGTATGACAGTGATTTGGGAAGAGAAACGCCATCACTCTGAACATCCCTCCTTCTTCTCCAAACTTTATATGCTGAGCATGATGCCATATGGGACATCCCTGTGGTCAGTTTGGATCAGCTGTCCTGGCTGTGTCCCCTCCCAGTTTCTTGTGCATCCCCAGCCTGCTCCCTGTTGGGGTGAGAGGCAGAAAAGGCTTTGACTCTGTGCAAGTGCTGCTCAGCAACAGCTGAAACATCCCTGAGTGACCAACACTGTTTGCAGCACAAACCCAAAACACAGCCACATACCAAATATTGTAAGGAAAATCATCCTCAACCCCATTTCCTGAGTCTAGTCAGTCTGGTGTGTGCTTCAGGTTGACTGACAAATGCTGTCGCAGATACCCTTCACTGGCTGCCTCCATGGTCTATGGATACACATAATATTTTGGGCTCTGTGAGTCTAAAAGTGAGGAACCAAAGTGGACTGAAGGAGAATTGCTGACTTCCTGTGAGATTAAAAAAATCACCATTACCCTGTGAAACACCCACACATACTGCAGGCCTTTTATAAAAAAAAAATATAGGCACATAAATTCATTAAAACCTGTGCCTCCAAATGCCTGGGTCATTAGTACTGAAGAGAAAGCTAAAGAGGATAGGGCTAAAATATACCTAGCTAAAGGCAAACCAAATGTTACCAGTGTATCAGATCACTGAGGGGAAAAAAAGTAAATCAGAAAGTTATTTAGGAGTAAGGCTATGCTATACACATTGCACATTCAAAATGAATGCAGCTGGCACTGCAGTTTATGCAGAGCACAGGTTGACACCACAAACTTGCTTTAAGGACTGGATGAGCTCAGATTAACTGTATAACATTTAATTTGCTGCATATGAAATAAGTGGCCACCTGTGTGGCTTTGCCTTTTTCTTAAAGTTCTTATGTGAACATCCTTTTGTTTGACAGTCAAAATGACCCATAATGGTTATCTCAGAAAATCCTATAAGAGGTCTGAAGGCCACAACATTGGTGAACCTCAGTGCAGACAGAATTCAGGCAGCCTGACACGCCTTGATAAGAAGTCCTTCTGATGCTGCACAACTTAAGGAGATGTAAGGTTATCTGTTCTAATCCTTTTTCCCTTCTTCTGTTACCTCCAATACAATAAAACAATAAATGATAATTTAAACAATACCTTATGGAGTCATAGAGCCTTTATACTAGGATTAACAACAAACTTTAGCATAAGTGTGTTACAATTTTCTTTAGCATTCTCCAATGTAATCCCAGACATTCTACCATTTCTGGTTATCTGCTGGTCAACAAAGTCCACGCTAAATATGCTAGTTACAGAAATATTACATGGAACAAGCCAGCTGGGTAAGACAGCTCCAAAGAGTACAAAAATGAGACAAATATTATTTACAGCATGGTCAACCTAGTGGTCCAAGGGTCAAAATTACAAGCCTGGCACAATCCTGAGCTGCACACAGGAGAACCTACAGCTTATTAAAGCCAAGCACTGAAAAGGGCCTCTTTGATGACCATGTAGACACCACCGAGTCAGAAGCTAAAAACTTTATGCTATATCTCCTTTGCATTGTGAGCTGGAGGGCAGAAAAGGGGACATAACCTTACAAAACAGCTACAAGCTCCTAGAATGACTAAAAAGAAATCTGTCAGCATCATGAAAGTTATTGTTATTCAGTAATTGTGCTTAAGAAATGATTGACTGGTGATCCAAATACTTCAGTTGTCAAATCCAGGATCTCCTAGATGATGTGCTTTCTTATCTGAAATAATTACATTAAAACATTAATATATAATAAAAATAATTACATCAATAATTACATTAAAATTTTATTTATAATTTCATCATAAATATAATTAGTTATTTGAAATTATAATTTTATTTAAAGGTGTCAAAGTATTGTTTTTACATATGTAGGAAATTAAAGGACTGCACTTTCTTCCTATAGCTCAAAATCATAAATATAATTAACCACGTCCTTTAGAATTGTGTCTGGTAGGAAATCTGGCCCCTTTCTCTTCAAAACAATGCAGATACACACAACACAGAAAACAGAAATGGGAAACAGCAGCTTGTCACAGATTTAAATTGTTAAATACCGCCTAGTAATCCCTGAAATTGAGTCACTAACGTCTCCAATACTTTTACTAGCATATGGGGAAAGCTCATTGCAAAAATAAGAGGTGTATAAAACCAGAGTATTCAAGCTTGCACTAACATTTAAAAAAAACCTGAGCATTGCACATGGTTTTAATAGACCTTTAGTAGAGGGAAAAAACATGGGTGCCTCAAAATCTCATTTTAGACAGTTTTGAAAATATCTGACAATATATAGGGGTTATAAGTTATACCTCAACATTCCAATGAAGATCATGGATCAAAAATTAAATACAATTCTGAGCATATGAAGTTGTGTCCACATTTATCTGCTGCCAAATGTTAAACAAATTCTTCTCAGTATTTGTTTTGGCTATACTCTTTCCCCACTGTACTGCTAGGTATTAGGTTTTTCTTCCCTCACTTTTTGAATACTAATCATCTCTCAACACTAAATTTTCCCCCTATGCTTTTAGAAAAGATAAATATTTGTGAAGTTTTAACCTGCTCAGAGATTGCAGTGTTTTCTTTATCAGCTTTAAGAAGAATCTGAAGTTCAGCAAAATAAAGATGGATCTTGTTTCCTAGAACATGCCTCAGGTTGACAGTTTTTCTACAGTCCAGCCAAACCTCCTGCAGCACCTGTTGTTACCACATTCTTCAAAGTACAGATTTGCCAATTTACCAAGTTGTGCACTGGCTCCTCAGTGAAATTAAAATGGACTTCACTTTCCAAAACTTGGTATATGGTATTTGGGAAACTTAATTCCTGAGCTAGCAGAGGCTAAAATATATTGCAATTGCAGTTTCTTCAGGAAAAGGTCAGATCTGGATCGGCAGCAACCTCACTTCTGAAAATGTTCCTCATCCAGTAACTTGATTCCATCAGTAGGAAAGTTCAGCAAGTGGAATAATAGGAGGATTGGTAAAGAAATCAGACATTCAAAATAGGACTCTAAGAATTCATTGCACATTCTTTGCAAATAGGAGGACTATGCCAGTGAGGAGGAGGTGTCAGGGATGAAAAAAAAAGTTTACTTTTTCCACATGGGTCACAGAATCATAGAATCATAGAATCATAGAATATTCTGAGTTGGAAGGGACCGACAAGAATCATCAAAATCCAAGTCCTCGCCCTGCACAGGACACCCCAAGAATCACACCATGTGCCTGAGAGCATTGTCCAAAGGCTTCTTGAGTTTTGCCAGGCTGGTGCTGTGACCACTGCCCTGGGGAGCCTGTTCCAGTGCCCAAACACCCTCTGGGGGAAGATATTTTTCTCATATTCCCTCACAGCTTCTTATCATCCCCTCAGGTCCCGTCCCTTGTCACTACAGGGACCAGCACCTGCCCTTCCTCTCCCTCTCAGGAGGAAGTTGTTAACTTGCAGTGAGGTCTCCCCTCTGTCTCCTCTTCTCCAGGCTAAAGAAACCAAATCACCTCAGTTACTCCTGGTATTGATTTCCCTCCAGGCCCTTCTTTGGACACTTTTTAATAGCTTTATATAAACAAGTTATTTAAAGTAATATAGTTCTATAGTAGATAGATAGATAGATAGATAGATAGATAGATAGATAGATAGATAGACAGATAGATAGACAGATAATTTTGAGACAATTATGAAAGCACTACAGCCAGTGCCTCCAACAAGGAGCTTGGTTTGATTTAGAGCTCACGCCTGGAGAAGTCTTTGCCAGGATATAAAATATTCTTGCCTTTAGACCCCTAGACATTTCCCAGATAACATGATCATTTTCAGAAAACTCATATATTTTGTGAGATGTATATTAGAACTGATTTCTTCAGTTGCCTTTTTGAAAACTTTACATACAGTTCATGGCACTTTACAGTTCTGCACAGCAGAGTCTGAAAAACAATGCAGGCATATTAGTAAGATAGAGAGGTTACTAACTTAAGTGCCTTGGGTACCATAATTGGGTGACTGAACGTGCTCAGACCTTTCTGTAAAAGGTCATACAACTTAGGAAGAGGCTTCTGCAGAGTAGGAGCTATTATATGACTTATTTTTTGCATCAAATTACTTAAAGAGCAACACAAAAAAACCTCCTTGCTCAGAGAAACAGTGAGAAAATAGCTGGCAGGTGGGCACAGAGCTCCAACTGTGGCAGTATGCACAGATTACCATCCTTTTAAACAAAGAGCAATCAACACAGTATTATACATTTTTAAAATACCACAGACTACAATTCATGGCAAACTGAAATTAACTCTATTTTTATTTCTTGGTTCAAAATAAATCAGGGAAATCTTCTCAATTAAAAGAACCTAACGGATAGGAGGTGAACTGATTGTTTTATTTGCTTTTAAAACATTGTTCCAGATCCTTAGTTTAAAAAGATTATTTCTAGGTGTGGGTGGTATAATTGAGCTTCTCAGTCTCTTTATGTTGTTATTCTCCTCAATGCACATTTAAATGTAGTGCTAATAAGTAATGAATTTAGAAAAAAAATCCAAACAATTGAATGACATTTTCAATTCCTTACAAAGTTTGAAGCACAGGGTAAAACATATCCCAAAGTTCTGAAGTAATTTCAGGTGAAGTCCTCAATACTTGTAATTTCAGATATTTATATAGTTATATTACCATATTACCTTAGCATATCACAATCAATTATTAGGTGTTTGTGTGGCCATTTACATTCACAATGCCCAGAAACTGTGGTGAAAAAAAATTACCCAGGTTTTATAGATACAGAATAAAATATACTGGAAGACATGTAAAACAAGTGAGTTTAGCTGATGTTCCCAAGGCATTCAAGGTGAGCCGGTCCCTGTCTTTACACTCAGATCACAGAAGTCAGTGGGCTTGTCCCTGCACTTTGCACTGTGCATTTCCTTCTCATAGAGTAGGTAGCCAGGAAGGAATGGCAGAGAACATACAGCATGAGTACTAAGCAGAGAAGGATACAGAAGAGACTGTCCTGATGAAGTCAATGGCAAATTTCACATTGATTTTCTCATGTCTGGTTTCAATCTCTAGTTTAATCGCTCTTGTTCTTGACAGAGGTGTCCTCTCATCTAATGAAACCATCAGAGGATCTTCAAAAGCTCAGTCACAGCAGCAAGAAAGGAAGGCTGTTCTAACAAAGTATGCTCGGTACCTTTTGATAACAAATCTCTCACATGCACTGACAAAAGGGTAGATTCTCTGTCAGCTTTTAAAAGATAAAATTCCTAAGAACTTTGGTTGCAATAAATGAAAAAAAGAAGATAAAATATCCTCTAAAATTACAGATTCAGTAAACAAGACTCTCACTGTTCTTCTTAGTTTGAGATGAAGAGAATAAACATTTTAGAGGACACAATAGAAAAAAAAGGAGCCAAACAGTTAAAGAAGTTTCACAAAGATGTCTTGATAATAGAAGAGGCCTTTTTTTTGTTTCCTAGGACTTCTACACTTTTATAACATTTTGAGGAAGATGGTGGGAGTGAAAGGTCTAGAAACTCTAAAAGGAACAAGTATGGACGGTTCAGAACTCAAGGACAAAAACAAGCTATTTCTGCTTCCAACTGAGACACACTAATAGGAACACAACGCGTACTGCACTCATAATTTTTCTGTTCATGCTGGTTATTCATGCCTCTTCAAGCTTAACAAAATCACAAACCTATTCCAGTTACAGTAAGACCTTGACTAGTCAGCAAATTAAATGGTTATTAATAGAATTTTTAAAAAGAGACATAAATTTAACTTGGGAAAAAACCTTAATAAAGTCACAAAATCCAAGAACAATGTAATTAATAACAGTTAAAATAGGATTTTGAAAAACAAGAACAACGGCAAGTTCCCCTGTTCTCCTTTTGGGGAGCACAGCTTTGTTTCACAGAGCTTGCCCAATGTGCAACCCTGGCTAGCTTTCATATTCTGTGGAAAATCAATTATCACAGAAATTAATAATGTCTGTTTATTATGGATATACTAGTTGTTTTAAGAAGCAGATCAATTTGAAAGATAAATTAGACAAAGACAACAAATTCATGCCAGTACTGAAACTTATGAATATGGGTTAAGTTCAGACTGACTATGACGGTTTAGGCGAAAAAGTGTATATGAATGCAAGATCAACATAACTACTTTGTAAACAGTACTTAAAATATTAAAAGCTAAGATGAACATATTTCTTTTAATAAATTTCCTATGGCAAGTCAAGGCTTGCCATAGGAAAAAAAAGATAAAAGTACAAAAAAAAGAAAAAAAGATAAAAGGAAGGGGCATGCAAACTATTCGAGAGGGGAGTAAGGGATAGGAACCAGGTGAAAAAGTCAATTGCTTTAAATGGCTGTGGCAGTAGGGGTAGGCAGAAGACAATATTAAATAGAACATGTGTAAGGAACCTAGAAGAAAATGAAGAAGAAATTAGGGAGTCTGAGGAAATGAGAAAATAAGCCAAGGAGAGAAAAAGGCAGGACCAGATGAGTAGAAAGGACTGGGATATAATGTGGACCACATATGTGGTCACATGACTGAAGAGAGCATTCAGAAGAAACACAAGAAGGGAAGGTGAGAAAATACAGACAATTGTTAAAACATATACTCAAAATACAGAACTGAAAGATGAAGAAAGAAAGTAATGACATGGAAAATGCAAAGAAAAAAAAAATCAAAACATAAAGAAACCTTGGCAGAAAGAATCAATCTTGTCAGTCAAAAGAATGAGATGTGATCACATCAAGAATCAATTCTTGCCTTGCAGAAGATATTCCCAAACAGAATGCAATTTCCCTAAAGGAAATGCCTTTATAACAAGAAGAATTAACAAATCAATAGAAGAACTGTTTAATTTTCTTGCCATTAGTTCAAATTCATGTTCTCTGCAAAGAATGTGTGAATGACAATCACTGAGCAAAACAGAATCTCATTCATATTACAGTTGCCAATCAAAGCTACAAAGCTACAACTGGGGTCTTTGGTAGACACCGTCATAGAGAGCCACAACAAAAAAACAAGTTAGATCATTATGAAACAAAATTTCATTTTTTATTTGAATAAATTACTCAATCTTTCTCTGTTACAAGTATTTTAAAATAAAGGCATATATAATAGTATGATTTTCTTGGAAAAGGTGCATCTTTATGAATTCATTATAAACACTGCTTGATTTAATCCTAATTAGACAGTGGATATTTTTTTAAATCTTGGAAAGGCTTAAGATCAGACAAACACATGCAAATTATCACACGTGTTTCTACTTTCTTCTACATGGCTCACCTAATTGCATATGTAATATTCAAACACTATTTTCTCTCATCTAAAAAGGCTGGTTATTGCTACTTTGTATTGTGTCAGGAGCACCCCGAAGGATGTCTTGCAGTGACCTCTCCAGTCCACCACCACAAACACATCATCATTCCTCCTTCACTTCAGTGTCCAGGGGATGGAACAGAGATGAAGCAAATGCTGAAACTTTGGAAAAGACTGGCTAAATTACTTTCCTACACATCCACACCCCTCACAGTGTGCATGGGTGCTGATTTTCAAGACCCTAATTTTGTGCATTACAAAGAAATTGTGTATTTTGTTAATTCCAAGTGATATCAATGTTCTTGAGAGGTGCTCAGTACATCTCAGAATAAAGCTCTCCCAGAATGCTGGGATTTTTTTCCCACATGGGGCTGACTGCCCACACAAACAGCGGGTTTACACTTTGTGGGCATAAATTATTGGTTAGGAAAATAATTTTATATTCATTTTAGAAATACATCACAAGCAAACTGCATTGGAAGCAATTTAGCATTCCTACTAGTTAAACTGCCAGATTACTTCTAAATGCTATTTGGTAGGCACACTTTGCCTAGCAACAAGTGCCAGATGTCATTCCATTTCCTGCACACACAATAGAAGTCCATAAATTGCTACAGGTTTAAGCATTCTGGAATTATAGCTGCTGCTCAAAATTTATTTAGTCACAAAATATCTTGCATACAATTATTGTATATAATCTCTTTGTACAGATGAGCACATCTAAAGAATCATATAAGGGGTTGTTGGTTTGGTTTTTTTTCTTCAAATGCTTGTGGTTTTCCATAGGAAAATTTACATTACTTAGAGACATTTTACAAGGGCATGTAACAATAGAACAAGGGACAACAGCTGTAAACTAAAAGAGAATAGATTTAGATTAGATATTCAGAAAAAAAATCTTTACAGCGATGATACTGGCACAGGATGCCCAGAGAAATTGTGGATGTTCCATCCCTGGAACTGTCCAAGGCCAAGCTGGATGGGGCTCTGAGCAATCTGGTCTAGTGGAAGATGTCCCTGCCCACGGCAGGGGGCTGGAACTAGATGATCTTTAATGTCCCTTCCAATACAGACCATTTTATGGTTTTGTGATATTAGCAAAAATACTTTGAATAGCATATATTTAGAATGAGAAGTAAATATACTAACATGCCTAGACTCCAAGGAGACTGCAACAAGCAGAAAACTACTTAAAAACTTAGAATGTAAGGTAGAAAATTGGTAATACATAAATATGGCAGGGAACTAAGCAAATACTAATGTTTATTGGTGTACTGAGAGTGTGAAGATAACTCTAGGTGAAAAATAGTGTCTCCTAGCAGAAACCAAAAAACATGAGTATGAAAAGCACTGGCAGAAAGAGTATTGATCATTAAAATAGAATTAGAAAATATTTTAGGATGTATATTCTGCATGAAAGTAGATATCTTGAAAGAATATAGATCTGGAAGTACCTGTGATCAAAAAGAAGCTAAAACAATATTTAGAAAATATCACCTAAGTGGACCATGTGGTCTGGATATTAACCTTTATATTAGGTAGGTGGGTGTTCAGTGGTTGAGTGATAGGAATGCAAGGTCATAGTGGAAAGGATACCACAATATTTGTGTGAAGTGAAAAGTAAGTTGCCACAGATGGTGGAGAAAAATACAGGAATAAGAATCAGGAATTAAATAAGTTCTAAACAGAAGAATACTGCAGGACTGTAGTCCTCCCTGTTACTAAGTTACTAAAAATCATTAAAATTTTGTCTTCCATAGACAACTTCTAATCAGGAGTATCATGTGGGAACAAAAGTAGTAAAACTATGCAGAAGAATTTAAGTTTATCTTACTATCCCAGATAATGCTGTGGCATTTCTCTTCAATTTAAGAGATGATATCTCCATTGAGACCTATAAAACAGCAAGATAACAATTTTGAATGGAGTATTTCCAGGTCTATCAGGTTGGAATTTCTCATCACCATCAGATGAATATTAGATAAATAATGTTATTATTATGAAGTCAAAAAATTCCAAAGTATCAAATAAACTGCATTCTCCATCCCTTGACCCCTACTAATATTTAGCATTAATTTGTTTATTGCTCTTCAGGTAATATCTGTTTCATGATAACTTATTAGAACAGAAATAGAAATAATAGTTCGTAATATTGCTAAAGTTGGTAATCGAAATAAAAATAAGTACTAACAGGGAGAGTACACAATATCCCACTCAGCATTTTAATATGTTTATATGGTGCTTCATTTCTCCACGGATGTTTAAAAGAAAGAAAAGTTTATAAAGCCTTTGAAGACAGAGCTAAATATTACACATTGTTCTTCTGGTATTAAGCAAGTCAGAAAGGTTATCTGGAAGTTTTCCCAATGCTTTTTCAGACAAATCATTTCCACATACAGATATGTACATCCCCCTACACATACAAAATATAGGTACATATTAACCTATAAAAATAAGTAGACTTTATTTAGCACAAAAAATGCATACATTTGGCAAAGGTGTTGCAAAAAGAATAGGGAATAACTAAAATGGAAGACTAAAACATATTTATCATTCTACATGGTGCCATAAAATGTCAATATAATTTTTAAAGGTCTCTAAAAATATATTAGGAAAATAATCCTCCACCACACATAAATAATGGGTAACACAGAAGAGTGTAGTGTCTGTTTAAAATTCTCTTGAAATAGAAAGTGGGCATTTTTGCAGTACAAAACATCAGCAGATTTCAAGAAAAGCAATTAGAGAAAGTTGAGTTTTGTTCTTTTCCTTAGCACACTCTCTTTTTCAATCTTTCACTTTTGCAATTACTTTTCTTAAACTACTTTTTCTTTGGAAGGAAATTCAGAGATGATATGTGAATGGCAACAGGATATGCATGCTTTTTAATTTATTCATGCAATATAGGAAATATCTTCCTTTTTCACACAATTTAAAAGAGCAATGCAATTCAGTTAACTTGCATTATGTACTAATTTTTTTGCCTCAGCACTTTCCAAAATAGAGCTGCATTGAAAACTCAAGAATTTCTGATCTTGCAGTTGTAGTTAAAATGTTGTGAGAAACAACATCAAAGACTTTACTGAACTCCAGACATTCAACACTCACAGCCTTTTTCCCTCATCTACTCAATGGGTTACCTCGCTATAGAAAGAGATGGGGGTGGTCAGGCAGGACCTGCCTTTCCTAAACCCACGCTGGCTAGGCTTGGTCCCCTGGTGGTGCTGTGCATGCTGGTGGTGCCACTCAGGATGATCTGCTCCATGACCTTCCCCAGATCCTCCTTCCAGCCTTTCTGGTAGATGGGCATCACATTTGCTGACTTCCAGTCAACTGGGACTCCCCTGGTTAGCCAGGACTGCTGGTAAACAATGGGAAGTGGCTTGGCAAGAAACTCTTATGTTCTTTGGCTCTTCGGAAGTGCTTTTCATCTGTGTTAGTATGGGCAGTCTTGCAAAATACCTCCAGACCTTCCAGCAATAATATATAACAGGTCAGGATGTTGTAGGTTGGATTACACATGGGAATGTGTGTAGGAGTAAGTAAGAGCAAAATACTCTCTCTTTTTAAGAACAGCAATACCATTAAGACTGTGCAAATTGTAAATTGCAGAATGCTGAAAGCACAGATCTGGAAACTCAACTTGTTTCAAACTGGGGTGAAGGTGAGATTGAGACGCAATAAGCAAATGCTTCCATACATTTGTGGCAGCTAGTGGAGACTCAATTCTTAGTAAAGTTATACTACCTTTTTCTTTATGCTTTGTTTCAGTATGCTTTTCCCTCTCCCATTCTGCACAGCCAGAATCACTCCTTTTCACTATTTCTAGCAAAAATAGATCAGTGAGAAAATTCTTCTAAACATATTAACCCACTTAGGAGGAAGGGAACACCAGAACTTGAATAAAGCTGAAATGCTAGATGTCTTCATGAGCTTGTGCTGACCTGAACACAGGAGACCTCCCACATGCTATTAAGCTACAAAGAAAAGGTGAAGTCATACTTCCTATGCCATGGCTTTCATTTGCAGTGAAAGCTTTCAAAATAAAAAATAGTCTTGCTGAAATCAGATTTCATCCTTAGCATCTTGTGTCACCCATGTCCCAGCACATTCTGTCCTGGTACTCTAGCTCAGCCTCTCTGAAGCAGACAGAAAGGAAAAAGCACCAGGGAACAAAAATCATGCTATTTTCAGGAGCAGTTTCCACCCTAATTTCACCAGTGCAGGATAGAAACATCTCTCACAATTCTAGCTTCCCACTTCTGTTCCAAGAATTTACTTATCTGATGGTCTGAAACTGCCATGAGTGTTAATGGATGCATAGCAATTTTACAGGCTCCTGAAAGAAAGAGAGGACAGGCCATTCTGCAGGGCCTCTTCCTTCGAAGAAGTAAAAAAAAATTTGTTTCAAATGAAAACGTGAGGGGTCATTGTGAGCTTACATCAGTAAGAAAAGCCAGAGGGGTTGTACACACTGACTTGACCTGTCATCTGCATTTGTGACTTTCTACAAATGATTTGGTTTTTAAGGTAGGTGTTTATTGTATGGATCAGTCATGGAGTTTTGCTCAAGAGTCTGGCCTTGCAAACTCTTGCAGCCACACATAGGAACCTAAGGCAATGCTACAACACTTCAGTGGCTTTCCTCATCTTTTTAGTATAAATTTGCAAGTTTAGACAATGTTTAATATTCCAAGCATTGAAGCAGTGAAATAATTCCATTGCAACATGCTGTGGAAATCAGGTAAATTCAATATTAGACATGTGTTTTACAGAGGACAATTGCTCCAGTAAAGTGAGTTTCAATTAATCCGTTGTTGGGTTTTATTTGAATGTTTTAAACTTCCAGCAGTTTATGTTTGTCCTTATTGGTTTGGACTTTTTTTCCTACTGAGCTTCTCCTCTGCTAACTGGAATGAATTGCAATACAGAGATTTGTTGCCTTGGAGTTTCTAGCTTTCTGATGTTGACATATTCATGTTCCACTTTCACACCCTTCTTGTAAACAGTGGATTGTTTGCATTCCTCTTTAGAGGAAGAGAGGATGACTGGACATTGTAATAAGCCAATGGAGTTGGAGGTCTCTCCATCACTGTCCAATCCATGATCATTATTGAATTTCCATAAATAATCCTGTCATGTAAATAAAGCTCTCTTTTCCTGTTCATCTAACTTGAAGTCAAGTGTGTGAGTCTCTCTCTCTCTCTCTGTGTGCATCACAACGACCCACAGAGATTAAAGTGGAAACCCAGTTCTTTGCATGTCCCATCAGTGGGAATGGCTGCTTACATATAATTACTAGCCTTGGGTGTCAAAGATGTCCAGATGTTGTCATTTCAACAAGATCCCTTTAAGTTTAAAATCGGACAAGACTACAAGAGAAAAATTTCTAATGCTAGATGTGCAAAAACGGACAAATCTAAATGTCTTGCTTTAAAAAACAATATAACTCTGACATAAAAAACCCCTTTGCTTTGCTTTGCATTTAAATTTTTGTCTCAGGTAAGGCTTTCTATACAACTCTGCTTTGCTATTTTTCCTTCAGAGGTTAAAATAAATCTCCTAGATTTCTATAGAATTGCACCATATGACTTCCTGCTGACACTGAATTGAAACATATAGTATTCTCCTCTACAGTCTTCAAGCTATAAAAATCTTCCATGGCACTCCCCCATCTCAGCAGTCTTATATCAGCGGATATTTCTTTAATAGTCTAAAAATTAGCATTTAAAATGTTAATTGCTTCCTGACTAATGATGAAAATTATGAGTTAAATGTGCAAGAATTATTTATAAATTGCAATGGCACACTAATTTTCTCTTCATCTTATAAAAATACAGCAGCCAATGAGGAATTTCAGAGCAATTACTAAGGTAGACTACACAAATCTGTGCAAGTCAAGCTTTTGTAGTTTGTACTCCATGAATTTTTGATCTCTAAGGGTAAAGAGTGTCAAATTTTTTCACCCAAGGAAACCTGCAAGATAAATTCACTGTCAGTGGTTTTCTTAAACTGTCAAACTAGATAATTAACTTCTGCAAGGATTCAGCAACCAAAAACATAATACTTATAGTGGCATCAAGTTTAACATACAAACATTACCACAAACAGCGGCACAATTTAGCAATATGTATTTTTTTGCTCATTGGTTCTAACACTTAGAATTTTCTTAGGTTCACACATTGGAAGATGAATGAAGCACCTCATTTTCAGTATGATACAGATTAGTTAACGCAGTTCCTACAAGTTAAAATACACACATACCTGTATCATATTACTGCATTGCACAGAAAGAAAGAAAAAAGGTATATATACATTTTCTTCTCAACAAAACAAGAAACTAGGTTCATAAGAAGTCCCTTAAACTGGCTTCTTTGGATTCCCAAGATATTTCTACAGCTGTGGTTCTGTGGTTCTGGCTCCCGATACATTGCCTTGAAAGTCACAAAACTTGATACTTTTCTCCAACTTCTAGTCTGAGACTCCATCCAAGAAATACCTGCCCTACTAGGAAGGAATCCTGAGAGCTCCTACTTCAATATCTTTCAAAATCCAGAGATAAATTCTTTCCCTCCCTTCAATTCTAGTAGGATGTAAGGAAAATTACAGCTGACCCAATGTAGGGGACAGAAAAACCCACAATTTATTTTGAAAGAAGAAAATTAAATCAGAGCAATAGTAAGGTGAGAGAATAAGATAAATATGGAAAGCATGTAAACAAGGTAGTGATAGACAATTAGGAGATAAAAATAAAATGCTACAGTGACATTTTACAGGCAGTTTTAAAAAGCCAGATTAATTTTTAGTGTCATACTCCACTTTAGTACCTCTGCTGGCCCCAAGTTATCACTTTGGCAAGAAATTGGAGCTTTGTAAAATAACTTACTTTTAGTCTATGCAGATCTACTGTAGACTGAATTAATTCATCATCAGTATTCATTTATACTGAAGTGCCTATGTCTAGAAGTGGAACAGTGAGGGTATTTTTTTTAAAAAGAAAGATAACATAAAGATTTTTTTATACTGTTTTAAAAGTAAATTAATGCTGCATTTGCTTGTTTGTCCATCACTTTTTGCAGCACTCATGCTAAGGGCACAACTATTTTCATAGCACCACAAGGAACATATTTTCACATTGGTAGCATGTTTTTGAGTAATTGCTCCAGTGTATTAGGAATAAAAGCATTCAAAAGTAGCTACACAGGGTTACTTTCATCTTTCCTAAATCTGAATATATCAGACTCTGCTCCAACAGCACTTTTCTATCGGTTGGTAGATCACCAAATGCGGCAGTACAGCACACATTTATGTACAGAGGAGATGGGAATGCTGCCAAGTCACAGAATCATAGAATCTTAGTATTTTATAGTTGAAGAAAGTCTCTAGGATCATTGAGTCCAAATAGGATATCATTCAAACAACTTATAATATTAATCTCAATTTATTTTAAAGGCAGATCAACTACAGATCACTGAACTGAGTTTCATTATAAAAAGCTGAAACAAGCCTGTAGGTCCTCACAAAATCCTTTACAGCCTTCTTGCTTTTTCACTATGTAGCATTTACATAATCTTTAGCCACCACAGATTAGAAATTATCTGCTGCTCAAGTTTTATGGACAGGCAAGTTATGGTTTGTGGGTCTCGGATGAAGTGTGTGCTCAGCCTGTGTACCACACAGCCCTAAAACACACAGGACCTCTGCATGCACTGCAAAATGGGAGAGAAATAGCAGCTGCAGTCATAAAGATGGATGTTCAGTGGATGTAACCAGATGAGTGGTCTGGCTGTAATGACCCAGGCTAAGGAATTATATATGCTGAAGAAATTGCCTAAACCCCTTACAGTCCCATTCATACCAAACCTTGCCACTTGGTCTCGGCGCTTGAAACAGAATCTGCATCACAAGAGATTAACATTACCTCTGGGGCTAGTCAAATTTATTCTAGCAAACTAATGTGAAGTAAATAACCCTCCCTGAGAGCATTTATAAGAATGAAACAAAAGAGATCAAAATTTGAATATCCAACAGGATTATGTTATTCATCTTTGTCACAGGAAGGAAGAACTCACTACAGAAATCATAATGAAAGAAAAAGAAATTAAGTACAACCTAAAAGGCCAAAATCGTCTCTCAATATAAGCAGACCTAATCTGTAAAAGCAAATGTGGGCATAAGGAACTCGGTTAGCTTTGCTTTTCCAAGAACAGCTCCCTCTGTTTTTCCAGGAACAGCCATATAAAAGAACAGCGTAGGTGTACAGAAAAAAATTATTTGGAGCATTCTGTCAATAGGAAATGATCAATTGATAGGGCACTTGGTTAGAAAATATTAGCAAATTTTAACCATCTGTGATGTTGAAAATTCATGAACATATTTATTATTCCTTGTCAGTGTACTCAGAGTAGATAATATTCTTGACAGAGCTGGTTTTATTTTACAGGCATTGTATATTACCATGATATTTGTTCTTGATCAGCTTTATTTGAAGAATTTCTATCAGAATTTCCCCCACCTATTTTTTCTGAAAAGCTATTTTACTTTTTCAGCATACAGCATGCATTGAGAAATGTTGTTAGATGTCCTGGGGCTTTCTCATGGGCTTTGGTGATTACAATTACAAGAATTTACATACAGTAGTACACTGAGATATATTTTGTGCAAATACTGTCAGAACATAATGCCTTCCAGGGCAGTAAGTATCACAGTTACTAGAGTTTGGACAGCACATGTCATCATACTGATTAAAATTTTCAGCTATTTTGTATGCTACATAAAACCAGAAAGAAGATATTTTTACATTTAATTTAATTGAATAAGTTATACTACAACCAGAGTTTTCATTCTAGTCACCTGTGCTCTTTCAGTGATATTCCAAGATGAACTTCCAATGTATAAACATTGACTTGAAACATTTGAATTATTACCTTTATCTTAAAAAGAAAATTTAAAAAACAATGGCATTAAGGAAGTTGAGTCAATCTGCCAAGGAAAGCCAAGTCATAAGGCAAATGAGGAGACAGCTCTGAAGTTGGCAACACATTTGTCTGAAGATTCTGCCAAATAACCAGATGTTTCTGCTACACAACTATACCCGAAACTCAGCACAGGAATCCTACCAGAACTTACTATAGTACAAAATTAATGATCAATGTTTAATCTAGGGGAAAATGTTCATTTCACACCATGCTTTCACCAAGTGCTGTCAAGAAAGTTTAGAATAATCACAGGGAAAAGAAGTTACCAAATAACTAATTGATAAATGCATCTTTAATTTGCTGTAACCACTGTCACACTGTAAGAAGTCATTTAAACCAAAATCTATTTCTGCAATACTTAAAAAAGATTTCTGAGATGATTCATAATAAAATAACCATAATAGAAATAACTAAAAAAAAGTTCACCAGTTTTTCTGTAAAGTAACAGGAATATTGAATGAACTCTAGCCCTCAACATTTGCCTATGAAAAGTAGAAAATCAGTTGAGAGACTGATGACAGAGTATGACTTTATAGTCTTCGCAAAATCATAGCATTTAGTGTTATCAATAGGAATTGTTTCTTTGATAAAATTCCAAGACACTTTCCTACAGCCATCTCAATGGATAAAAATTAGAAGTACTGCCCTTGATTTTCATCCTTGTTTTTCTCTGCAGTGAAATAATAGAGGTATTAAAGAATTAAAGCTTTTAGTGGTCATTGGTGTGACTTGTTCACTGTTCTCTGCAGCAGTACAAGCTGAATATCTTTTGTTGGCAAAATATAACTAATAATGTTAAGACAGCCTACAGCCTAGCTTGAGTTCCTATGCCTCTAATTATCAAACATCAATTATGAGATTTTTTCTTTCTTTAATATTTGAAGTAGTTACACTTTTCCATGGGAAAAGAGACAAATCTTATAATGGTAACAAGTACAACGGAAGTGAGTTCAAGCAAATATAAACAATAATTTGGATCCACAATGACCACAAAAATAATTAAGACCTAATCTTTGGCATGAACTCTGAAGGCTTTTGTGAGTAAAATATGTCCTGGCACTGAAAGGAAAAGAGGTATGGGTTTTCAAACTTCATAGACCTGGACTTTGCACTTCTTCACATTATATGTACACATTAAACTTAGGTTTAGAAGATCTTTAAAACTTAATGAAGTTTATTCTAGTTGCAAGGGTTCTACCAGCTACTTAATTTCTAAAGAGATCATGAAAACTAGAGGAATAACTGGATCTGTCTTTAAAATTAATTTAGATCTTTGTTTAAAAATAAAAGCCACTCCTCCTTCACCAGTAAGATCTGGAGCCTCAGGTTTTGCTCCTTACAGCCAGAGCCACATAGCCACACTCCATAAGCTCCAGGTCTCCCCTGTATCACATGGAACAGCACCAGGGTCAATAGCCTGGGGGCTGAACCAGGCTCAGCACTCTCCCCATGTCTCACGGCCAAAACTCTGAGCAGCAACAAACAACCCTTGCCAGCAGGTTAGGCCACCAGACTGTCACCTGCATTCCCTTCCACAGGAATCTCTTGGTGTCTCCTGGTGCTGCTGTGGCTCAGGATCAGTCAGCACTGGCTCAGTTTTCAATTGAAGGTAACTCCCAGCTTCCCATCCACTCCCAGGTAACTGATCATCTTCCGTGAGTGCCAGAAGCCACAAGTTTCTGGATTGTTTTCCAGTCAGAAAAATGCAAACTCTGCCTGCCTCTCCTTCAATACAGCTGTGCACCCTGGTTCCTGTAGCTGCACGGTGTTGGAGAAGATCTGGCCTTTTTCTTTTTTATCATCTCTGATGCTGTGCAGCTGCTGACCTCCTCCTACAGCTCCTGTACTTGGTGACACCCTCCAGCTGCAGCTAAGGGCACCATCTCCCCAGTCCCTGCCTTAGGGAGATGCTCTGGGTACCAGCTGTGTCCCCAGACACTGGAAAACTGCATTCTCTTTTGGGACCTGTGTCTGACCTAAGGCTTCTCATGTTCCAGAAACAGTTTTTCCAGTCAGTGCTGATAAAAACGGAGCCCTGTGGTGCATCATCACCAGCACCCAGCACATGGTTTTGCTGCAGTTTGCTGATAGCTCATTAACATCAAGAAGGTATGCTTACCATCCTAAGCTTGCAGAAGCGGTCCTATTACCATCATTCACCTGTGGGTTGATTAGTGAATCAATAAATTCATGATTTGCATGGAAAACACTGAGTATGCCCTGTATATTCCTTGGCAGAATGCCTGCGAGCACCTTAAAGAAAGTCACAATTCTCAGCTTGTTCTTTCAAATGGTGTCCCTAGCTCATTTCAGTCTCACTGCCATCATCCCGCTGTGACAGCATCTACTACTGCAGTGTCTTCCCAGCTTATGTGAGGGGTTTATTTGCATATCCATAAATTCTAGCTAAAACTAACACAAAGATCTACTGGGAGGCTGGTGGTGCAAAGTTTATCCCTGGTAAATATAAAAATATACACAGCCTCCAAAACCAGAATTTTATTTTTTTGTGAAAATGTTCTTTCCTGCTTGACTTGTGACTTTCCCAAGTTTCCATCTACTGATGTCATCAACTTCTTCAACTAAGAGAGAGTCTAAATTGTGAATTTAGAGACATTAAGAAGACACACATCGTTTCATACACTAACTTAAAAGCTTTTTCACAGTCCAGCACTCACACAAAGATGCTCTTAGGTAACACTATTCCAACAATGCCCATTGTAAGAAATTTTGGACAAATCCAAAAAGTCTACAGAACTGTCTATGTTGCAATCCTTTACAGAGGACTCAGGGGTCCTTCCTCCCCACCATCTTCCAGAACACATCTTTTGTTTATTCTGCATCAGAGGGAGGACTATGGGCAATCTCAGGCTTAAAAAGAAAAGGGAAAAAAAAAGATTAATATCTCAGAACTCTGGACAGGGCACTAAGCAAAATTCATCCTTCATCCAAATGAACTAGAATTACTACTTCTCACAACTGAAAAAAAGACAGCTGAATAGGAGCAAATTTATCTGCTTGTCTGCATGTACTTGAGAATATAATCATCCCTTCAGTCCCATGCATCAGACTTTGTTCAGGTCTGAAGTCCAATAGCCAGAAACCATCTGGCTAAATCATTATTCATGTGTATTGTCTAAACAGCTACTCCTGTGCAGAAGCAGATTTTACTTCTCTTCTCTGGCTTCTCTCCTTGCATCAGCATCAAAGGTCTTCTGTTTGAAAAGGCAGTCTCAAGCCTTTTTCTATCTGGAATGATACACAGACAATGCTAAAAAATGCCTCCCACACCCAACACCTTGTTGCCTCTTGCCTTTTCATGCCTCACAGAAGTTCAGAAGGGTCAGTTTCCTCTGGGTGCTTGGAAGCAAAAGCGTTTGCCCTGTACTGCCCAGTGTTGCACCTCTCTATCCTCATTTGAAAAAAGCTGACAAAAGGCCTGAGCATTGCCATGGAAACACTTTATCCAGTATCCTTGTAAATCTATATGCCAAAGGAGGCATGGGTCTGCAAAGCATTAACACACTCTCACCTCCTAAATAACCAACACATACTTCCCTCAAACAAAATGCTTTTGCCACTGTTTTAAAACCAATGCCACAAGGTTGTTTTTTCTGGTTTTTTGTTTTTGGTTTTGGTTTTGGTTTTTTTTGACTGCCCTAGGAACTGCAAGTGCTGCTTGGCCCCAGTAATTCCAATTTGCACAAGCAAGATTTAATTTCCTTCTCACCTCAATCAGAAAGCACAAACTGGCCCTGAGGCAAGGCTGGAACACCACCTATTGGTGAAAAGTCCACTGGTTGAGACCTTTACTATATACCTGCTTTTGCTACTTCAGAGGACAAACCTCTAGGATTCTCTGAGCTGAAACATGGGAGAAATTGAGATGATAATGAGGATGATAAAGCCTGAAAATGACAAATGCCCTCCCTAAAGCTGGCCCACCACCCGTCCTTCCCTTGACTAGGAAGGGAAGTGATGGCTTTCTACCACAGCATATCTCCCCAGGTATTGTTTTCTACTGCCCCTCTTTCCACCACTCCTGCTAACTGCATTTACAACTTCATGATTTCCTTCTATAGAGCATCTCTCTCTATATATAGAGTATTCTCTCTCCTGTGCTCGGAAACAAGCTTTCTACAAACAGATATTACTGTATTTCATTCTGCATTCCTACAGGGTTTTTTCACATTTAAAAGGATTCAGTAACAGTCCCCATCTAATAACTCATCAATTTAATTTATCTGAATCTTTCCATAATCTGCCAGACTATTTTTTTTCCCCACTGTTTCTATGGAATCTCATTGAACAGTATCTCAAAAATTTGAAAGTTTATCCATTAGCCTTGTTAAACTACTTAAAGTGCATAACAAAATCACAAAGGGATAAATAATACCCTTTTCCATAAAAAATTAATTCTATTATCTCAGCTTTTTTTTTCTCAATTCAGACATGAAATTTAAGGCTAATTTTTGTTCATTCTTATTCAGTGTTATATTCATGTCCAATTTTCATATTCAGTGGTTCATTATATTCATAAATGATTTGCAAAGTGCAGCCTTTCTAGATATACACAGACAGTTCACTGTGAATGGTCAGTGCCAATTTCAATCAGTGCTTTCCTCTCTGGTCATACTGCCCAGTAACTTTCTCAAAGAATCCATAGGCAGCATATCAGTAGGACGCAATCATCTGTTCTTGTAATAATTGCTGTTAAATACAATTTTCCAAGGATTCTTTTATGAGTTAATCAAAGTAATGTCCACACATTGGCCACTTTCCATGAGAGCCTTGCAAGAAACAGCCTTTTATGTCTGCCTCTGTAAAGAGAACTCTGAGTGTTTAAAGCTGGATATTCCCTACTCCCTATCCCAAGTCAATATTACAAATTTAGCGATGAGAAGAAAATTCTGGTCCTTTTGCCACTTCTTTTATTAGTCTTGAGCTTTCCTGGCCCTTTGGACCTATTTCCCCTAATCATCAAGCACCAGATCTATGAGCAGAACATGGATCATATAAGCATCCTTGGAGAGACTCAATATATATATATATATTGAGTATATATATATATATACTCAATATATAACACTATTCTAGTGTTATATGCCCTGATCATAGTGACTCACAAAACTTGGGCATACCCTGAGGACAAATAAAGCATAAGGAGCCCTGGCTATCTACAGGGCAAAGCTGTAAAACTGCTTTCTCCTTATAAGAGTATATTCAGTAGACTCACAAATTTACAGTGGATATTTTAAAGCCTGAACTGCAGAGACCAGATGTACTTGACCATGTACTTAAGGACCTATCCTTGACTGAAGAGTCACTTCACCTGAGCCAGAATAACCTCTCAAGCTAGAGTGTGTAAGGCATGCTCATGGTGATGGCTTGAACTCCAGGCTCTTAACTGACAAAATTCTGTCCCCTATGCCCCCCAATATACCTCTGCCAAAGACAAAGAAAAGCAAAAACATGCATAATTTCACAGCTGGCTCACTTCAGTTGCTGTGCTGTGTGACATGGTCCTTTGAGCTGACTGCAGGTAGAAGGATGCCCCCTATAACACAGAGTTAAGGAAGCAGGAACTTTTATGTCACATATTTTAAGCACAATACTGAAAAAGAAAGGATAGCAACTGCAAATAACAAATCTATCTAAGGGTGAACAAAGCATTGCAGGCATGACCTGGAATTGTGAACTCTTGTCCTGGGTAGCTCCACACTCATTTCCAGGTGCTGACTTAGAATGCCACCTCAGGCCTGGGGTCTATGGCTCAAGCCAATCCAAGCCAGAAAAGTGTCATTCTGAAGAAGAAAACCCTCTCAGTTCTTCAAAGGGCAGGCAATTTTTGAGCTATGTCAAGGCATCACATGTACTTCTTTTTCAGTATGCATCTGTATAGTATTCTCTACATAGAGAATTAGCTATATAGCAAAGGATTTTTTTGAAATGGTATTAATATACTTTAAGAGAAACAAGTCATATCTTATTAATTCAATCAAATTTGAGTTTATTTAGGGAAGCATTCTTTATCCCCTACCATGGACATCATTCTTGGTCCTTCTACTCAGGCTCTCTTTACTGCACATGGTTTTTGGATTGTGAATTCCTATAGTGCTATTTAATGCTTCCTTGATTACGTACTAATGGCAACACCAGAAAATATCTGTATCAACCATTCTGCCAGTCTCACTGTCTTGTATATTTTAATCAATATCCAATGCCTTTTTAAATCAGCAGGTCCCTTTGAGAAAATAAATTGATTAGTGACTATTAGCAGAAGTTCACTCTAAATACATCAATAAAATATAAATCCACTCAAAAAATAAGAGCCTGCCTCTGAGACTGCTTAATGTAAACATTAATGACTGTAAAATTTTCATCTAAATTGGAAGACTTTCAATAACAAAAAAATACAACACAAAATTAAGGTGTCCCAACTAAACAACACTTTAGACAACCAAACTTGAAATTTCTTCAAATAACAAAGTCAAGTTAGTTTTAAGAAAATTAATTTTTAAAAAAATCCACAAAACCAGGTTGGCAATTATAAATTTGTTCTTATTCATTCATTCTTTATCAACCCAATCCCAAGACAATCCTTCCTTTATTTTATCCCAAATTTATGGGTCATCTGGATCATTCAATTTGGAGTTTTTAACATTACCATTATATATCATCTTTAGTTCTAATAAAAGTATGTGTAAGCTGAGCACTACCTCATAATTCTGGTGTACAAGTTTTCACACTTCAATTCTAAATGATTTCACTTTAATCTTGAAATGTTTTTTCCTAAAAAAATGTTTAATTTGGCCCTTTATAAATAAAGGGTTGAGATGACATTTTTTAACCATCACATGATAGTTTGTCACTCTTTCCAAGTACAGAATATTAACACCAATTGAACAAATTTGCTTTTTCTGCCAAAGTACTCAGCAGTGCTAAGAACTGCCACCGTGTTCTTAATAAGAAATTTTTTAACTGCCATAGTCAAAAATAACACATCTTTTAATAACTGAAAGATGTTTTATTTTCCAATTGTTTCCCAAGGCAGTGGTCACAATAGTAGTGTTCTGTTTAATTATATATTATTCTGCAGTAGTGGGACAGATACATTATTTGTAATAGATATTAAATAGTATAGGAGTAGGTGTTACTTGTCTTTCCCGTGAACAATTCTTGGTATCAAAAGTGTTGTGGGGGATTTTTTAAACAACTTATAAGTTAAACTGCCTAAATTTTAGTCTTGTATAATATTTATCTGCTTTATGTTTTACTTCAAGAATTTTGATTTAATGTCAATAGACAGTTCAATGCTGTTTAAACTTGCAGGTAGTTAAGTATTTCAGTATTTATGTTTCATCTTTGTCTTTCCTGACTAAATTCTGTCAGAAGTAATGTCTTCTAATTAAACGGAAATAAGTAGATGAGGGGAAAAGGAAACAGCAGAGAAGAGTGTTAAAATTTCTTTCATTCCCAAGGTGCTATTTGACCTATAAACTTATTTTTCTCACACTTGCCAAAAATTTTGTGTTAAATTTTTTAATAATAATAAGACAGTGTGCTACATAGATTTTAATTAGACTGCTGACCAATTTTAATTTTTCTGTTCTTTTCTATTGCTATCTAATATTGGCTGTAAAGTATTTTAGTACTATTTTAGAGCAATATTTCTAAACACAACTACACTATTTAACTTCAGTTTACAGAAACACCCAAGAAGATAAATGGAAGAAAGCTACAACCAACAAAACCAACCAGGGCTTAATCTGCATTAAAGCAGATTAAATCTTCATTTATTAAGGTAAAAAGAATTAGAAAGGCAAGTTAAAAAAAAAAAAAAAAGGAAACAACAACCTTTACAGAGTACCTAAGTTGGATACATTTTTTCTGGTCTTTATTTGCATAATGCAGTGAAAAATGCCATAATATGCAACTCCTTGCATTACCTTAGCTGCAATAATTTAAAGTATGTTCACAACAAATAGAGCAACTTTCAAAAAAGTAAGGTGGAAAGTTTTCCCAGAAAAGTGTGAGATATAACTGGCAAGAGTCAGAATTTTAATTTAAGCATGCTTTATATGAATAGACTGACAGCAGTGAGGACAATAAAATGGTCTATACGTGTCAGTGCTTAATAAAACAAAATAGCATCAAAGGAAAATGCATTACCTAAAGGAGAGCAGAGCCCAGCTTTCTCTTGAGTTTTAAATGCTGTCCTTTTAAAAGCTGCCACTGTTTATTGACAGTTTTCAGTCTGATACATTTTCTAAAAGTGCTATACGTATCTTACATTCACATATAAATTCTCTTCGTTCAAGAGACTGAAGTCATAATTTTGTAAAGCCCATTGTTGCCTTTTTCAAAATACTATTTCTTCTAAAGTTAATACCAGTCATTTTTCTTTTTTTCTTTTTTTTTAGTATTAAAAGCAGTGTGGATTTCTGAATATTTGAGCACTATATGTTTTTTTAAAATATTCCTTTGTTTTATTTTAGTCATATATAAAGTAGACATTTTTTCAAAACCTCTTCTTGAAATGACATCAGGGTAAAAATAAGAAATGGTCCTAAATGTAACTACTTGACTTGGCAAGGGTTTTGCTACACTTTTATCCTATAACTTTTCAGTACTCTATTTTACATCATAACCTGTACACAGAAAATCCCTGGGAGCATCATGTCAAGTTCCAATAGTAAATTACAGCATACATCCAATAATGCTAAAATGAGGTTAGGACTGTATCTCAGAAATATTACACAAAGAATAAAAGGTAAATGCAAGTCAGAAAAAAAAAAAAAAAGAAAAAAGCTCCATGCCCCATGGTGGCTGCCTTCGTGTGGTCACCACCTTCATTTCAGTATGTGTGATGCAGCCCAGCAATCACCCATCCTTTTGGGTCACCTCCATTAACCTCCTTGCAGCAGGAGGTCCTAATTTATTCATGGCCTTAACATCTGGACCTCTTGGGGAAGCCACCTAGAGCATCCCCTTGAAGGGGGACTGCCTTGACTTAGTTTCTCAGTACTGGGGAGGGGCAAGTTTGTGCCATCTACTGTTCCTGCCTCCAGCTCTTGACATTCAGTTCAGGCAGGAAATCAGTGTTTAGTTGCTGCCAAACTGGAACCTCACACAGCAATAAGTTCACAGTGCCATCCAGAACTTTGTAATAAAGCAAATCTTGAGCACCTCTTCATATTTACTGAGCAATGAAATATCATGCCAGAATTAAAGGGTGCTTCTGAAAATAGTTTGAATGTGAATCAGAGGATATTTCAGCAGATCCAATGGAGTAATTACAGGGTAGGAAGAACAAACAGACTGTAATAGATAAGTGAGACAGGCAATCATAGACAAACTGTTTACTTCCCTGCTGATGGATGAATAGAGCAAAGGGTCACCTAGGTGTTTTTTTATTTAACTTTTTTTTTTGGCAGATTTATTCTTGAAATCAGGCTTTACAGACAAGACCGGATTGAGCATTTTTTAAACATGAAACAGTTCTGTGGAAGTCTTTAGCCACCATGCAAAATAGTTTTTATTATGGAAGGATAGTAATTACGTCCCATTTATAAAAGAAGGACAAGACACAGGGTTAACTAAACCTATCCACAGTCAAATTGAGCTGGGGCAACAAGACCTTACAATTCTTACTCGTGTTTTAAGCAGTGTCAAAGCAGCTGCCTTTGCTAGGCTGTAATCAAGTGTTAAGAAAAAAACCTTTGACTGAAGTTCCCAGAAACTGTGAGTCTTGGAGTCATTAAGCCTTTTGTGACCAGTGACAAACCAGGTTGATAAAGGCATGACCTTATGGAGCAGGAAGTTTGAGACACAGATAGAAGTTTTATAACTTCATCTTACGTCAACAGGGACATATTTGGACCCAAGCAATAAACCCAAATTTTCTGTGATTTTTTTTCATTTGAATGATGAAATTTTCATGTTCATTCTTTCAGTGTATTTTTGACTTATGAATTCTTGGGATCTTCAAACTTCAAAACTGCTTAGCACTAGTATGGAAGTTTAACCCCCTGCTTTCTATCACGTGCCATGTGCCATCTACCACTCATCTTCCAATAGGAAATGCCCAAATGTGCACTACACACTCCACAGAGAAACCTGGGAACAATCACTGCAACCAGTTAGCATATGTGCAATAGCAAAAGCCAAGTCTCCTAGTGGCTTGAGAGGTCAAAGAAATCTGAGAAACACAAAGTAACCTGGGGTAGATGGACTGATTGCGTGCTAATGAGATAGGCAGAACTACCTTAATTAACAGATTTTCCTTAAAAGACAATACACAATCGTTTTTCCTTTACTGTGCTTGCTGTGTTCCTGATGTAAACTAGAGACTTTTATTAACAGAAAAAAAACAAAAAAGGAAAAAACCTCCCAGGATAAAATTATTATACTTTTTATTTTAAAAAATGGCAAAATAAATCAGTTTAGTTTCATAAGCCACCTCTCCTCATGTCAAAAATTATTTTTAACTGTTTCTAATTTTTGTCAAATGAGTCAGATAATTAAGCATTATTTCAACGGAAGTTAATCTGTGCTTCTGGGGTTTTTGTCTTGTCACATAGACATTCTTTGACTTCATGTGTATAACAACCCTGAGCAACTCTGAAGACAGCCCTCCTTCAGCAGGAGGCTGGACTGGCCAATCTTCCTAAATCATTCTCTGATCCTATTCTGGTAAATTGGCTATGAACCAGACCATTCTTTCTGTTTTCACCATTTATCTAATGCTGCTTAAAAATATGGCAAAAAAGATCTCTAGACAAGGCTTACTTTGTGGTGAAAAAATATATTACTGTGTATTTATAATAAAAGGTACATAGAAAAAAGGATTTGCTTCAGGGGGCTTTCTGACTCATGTATACATTTTTCCATTTTTCTCCTGCCAATATTTCTGCTTGATCATCAGAACCAGCATTTTATACAAAAGAAAAAATAAGAAACAAAAAAAACCCCAAAACAAAACAAAACAAAAAAATGGTAAAAACACCCAACAAAAAAACAAAACAAAAAAAACAAAACAAAAAAAAAACCCAAACAAAACCAAACCATCAAACAAAACCACACACACAAAAAAACCAAAACCAAAACCAAAACAAAACAAAACCAAACCAAAACAACAACAACAACAAAAAACAAACAAACAAACAAACAAACAAACTGATTAATTCTGATATGTGATAGATTCCTGGTGGAGAGTAAAACTGGATGTATACATCTGAATTTCAGAAAGGAGCACTAAAATTCTTCTTTTGATGTTGAAGTTTAGTTTGCCCATAATGTTGCATCTGTGACACAATCAAAACCATGACACAAAGACATCTATTCTCAACAGCAGTGAGAAGAAGAGCCTGAACATTCTATCTCAGCACAGGTCATAGTAATATTGCAGAAGTTTAATTTTCCTAACCCTGTCATTTCTGCTGTCTGAAAAACAAATACCAATGTACCCTTTGCTACTTGCACCTAATTCCTTTTAGCATGTGCTAGTTTTACTGTGACCACTATAAACACTGCAGGCAAAGTAACTGAAGTTTTGCAGGCAGGCAGAGCAATGAAGCAAAATAACTGTTGTTTTTAATAGGTATTAACAGCTGTATTGATTTCTATCTACTTCCTCTTCATTTCATCCTCTGTGATAAAATCCTCCCTTTCCTCCTCTCATGAAATCCTCCTGATCATCCTGTAGGATGAACAGTTGCCTCTATGCATCCTCTATACAATTTATTCCAATACCAGTGTTTCTGTCAATTCCCTGCTCATTTACCAACTGCACAATTGTTTATGAGATTCTGATTACGCAGGAACCAAAAAATATGTCTTGAAATTCTGTGGCAATACTAGCTTAAAATATTTACAAGCCCACAAACCTATTCAACAGACTGTACAGCTCTGCATCACTTTTAATTCCCCAAGATTTGTAAATCAGAGAGCATTCATACACCATTTGCAAAACAGCAAAGGTGATCAAATTTCTCAGTCATACTAAGACACAGGTGGAAATACATTCGGGAGAAAACACACAGTTCAAGAGTTAAACTGATATAAATGGTATGCAATACACGCTCTTCAGAGAGCTTTCTGTAGCACATCCTACTATTGTGTTTGGAAGTTAGCAGAAACGATTAACTGAAATCTCTACACATCACTAGAACAAGATCTTGAAAAGAAAAAAAAGTGGTTTCAAGATGCATTTGCAGACCAAGGAACTCCTGACAGATTAATCTTGCTGTATTGCCTCGTGAAACTGGTTGGAAGCCAGGTATGTCAAAGTGTACACTTGGTCAACCTACACACTGCAGCAACAGAAAAACTGCATGCAAGAACAGCAGAACAGATGGCCCTTAAAGGCATTAAAGATGCTATATTCCATTTACAAGTCAAGGAATGTTTGTTTTTAAGGTTTACATCTCAAAACAACAAAAAAAATCAGTGAAGTCTGATTTGTCTTCACTGATTTGTCTCTATAGAAACCAGAAAAAAGACTCTTAGTTTTCGGATGGTGATACTCTGCTCACCAAGCCACTCCACTGCATTCAGACTGCATCTGGTTTAGTTTTCAAACTTTTAAGTTTCAAAAGCTATGGTGCAAGTATTACTTTTAAAATGTTATTTGACACATTCCAGTACTTTGGGTGGTGAATAAAAGAAATTAATTTAAATTGCATTTCTATTATATAAGGAGTATGAAAGTGCTTTTATTATTAAAGCACTACCTTGGAAGAATCCAGTACAGGAGAGAAGGAATGAAGATACTGAACTATGCTTATTTCCTTGCTCATTTTATTTTAATGCCAAAACATATAATGCCAATACAGTATGTTTCAACACAGCAGTCAAACAAATCATCTTTTTTGGCTCTCTCTTACATGTCTTCTAGAAATAAATCTTGCTTATCCAAATGTCTAAAATAGGATTTCCCTGCCTAGCTGTTTGCCTAGAAAGGCATTAGTATTTCCCTATTGATTTTTGGCATCTGTCAGTTTAGTCTCTCTTTTCTATACCACATGCACAATTTCTTCAGGCATTTGTCTCCTCCATTTGCAGGCAGAATGAAACCACTGAGTTAGGAATTTTGTGAATGTTACCATCACAAAATTAAGTTGCTGTTTAAAAACTGTTGCTGCTATAACAGACCTACATTTTCCTGTTCTGAGGAACACTTTGTACTGTATGAGGTTTCATACACATTCCAGCTGCCACTTGTACATGAAGTTTTTACATTTGTTTCCAGCCTCTGATCTTTTTCTTCTCACTTTCACCATATTAAATTTTCTACGTGCATTTTGATTCTTTTTCAGCCAAGCAGTAAGACAGAGCAGAGTGGAACTCTTGGCTTCTGATGCTTGCCAGAAGGTGTTAGGAGGTATGTAGCCAATATAATGCTCAGTCTGATCCGGTTTTGAGGAAGGATTTAAAAATTCAAACTGACAGTTCAGAATAGAAACAAGAGCTCGAGGTTTTGACACCGCTATGACCACAAAAAAAACCACCCAAAAAAAGTTTGCTTAAGGAAAGCAAGGATGTATTATAAAGGTGTCAAGTAGATGACCAAATGAAATTTTAGCTTTTAGGTAAGAAAGAGACTCTGTATATAGTGACATTAAAGTAGGGACTAAATTAGCAAAACTACATGACTCACTGAAAGACATTTAAAACCACTTATGTGACTCACATGGGGAGAAAAGACAGATCAAGAGGGTACAGTGGGAATGTGCACTATGTGAAGACAATTGGACTCCTCAACATCAGCTTCCATCACTGCACTGGTAAGGTGACAATTCTGTCACATAGCACAGAGGGAGTAGCATCACCTATTAAAAGTATTGCTTTTCATCTGAGGTTAACCTAATAAAAAAATTTAATCACCACAAAGTTATTTGGCCAGAAATGCAGACAATTTCCTTACAGCACTTTCTGAAATCCTTGCTTCTCAGAAGCAACAGATGAATGACACAGGATCAGCCAGACCAAAACACAGCACCATGAAGGGCTCTTCCAAGGGGATGTGGGGAACACTGGGCAAAAGGAGAAGTTAGGCAGTAATGTTTTTACATTCATTGGATACAGGAGAATAGAGAAGACTGGGGAAGCTTTCTGTGTGGGTGGAATTCCCCATTTCCTTCCTACAAATTGCACAAGTGTGATGAATACCATATGCTTAGGGAATGCAGGAAGATCAAGAGAATGAAAGAAGAAATATTCATCCAGACCTGTGCTGTATGCTGTGTCTATAGAATTATCCTGTGTATACCTGGGTGATTTAGCTAAAGAAGGGAATAGTAGGGGCAATTTCCCAGTGAACAGTGATAAGAAATAAATCAGGTTGATGGAATCGAAGTGTTGTCTCCCAACCATGGCAACATCTTTTGACTTGTCATAAATCTAAGTAATGTTTTCAGCTATCAATACAGAGTTCAGTTCATTGCTGTCCAAGAATAATTAACTTTCTAGATGGTATAATTTTGCATTGAGACCATATAGGGAACACACATTGCCATGGCAGCAGTTAGAAAAAGGCAATATACTACTACTTGCTTCTCCTGTTTCATTATCTGAAACAAACACTTTTACCTATTTGCTTCCAGTGAAAAATGCAGAACAGATGTCATTCCTGTTTAAGTAGGAATCGTGTTATTTGCTTTTGAATGGACACAACAAGAATTAGGAGCTTCTAGAATATAGTTTTTAACATGGTCTGTATTGGTCTACGCCAAACTGCAGGGCAACCATTCATTTTCACTTGGTGTTTTGTTCATTTTGCCATAAGGTCAGTAGTTGACTACTAATCCATTTGTTAAAATGAAGCAAATTAAAAAAGTATAAATGTTTCTGTTCAGTGCTTGACTGTTATTTTTCCATCAAATTGCAAGGATTGGATAAAATGTTTTCCATGACTCTGAGCTTGTTACAGAAGTCCATCCACCACTTGTATCTAGAAACAGTAATTTAGCCCTTTCTATTGAAAAGCCTACACTTCAAACAAGCAAGCTTGTTCTCAGAATCATTCCTACTAAGAGACTCCATAGTGGTCATTTAGAAATGTGGTCCTTTAAAAGCTTGAAGCACAATCGCATTTTATAAAGTATTATATACACTGCAGAAAATGAAAGTTCTTAGTATTAATAGATTAAAATCAATGGATATTCATCAATTTTTAAAAATTATTACATTTAGAAACATATTAGCATGACAAAAACTATGTTTATACTACCACAGATCCTCCACACTAAGGCAGAGCATCTAACCAAGAATTGGTTTCACAGCACATCAAATGAAATCATCTTCAAAGAGACTTCTGGAAGAGATCATCTGGTCCACTTCTTTGTCTGGACTCACAAACAAGAGTGTGTTGATCCTTCCTGACTTGTCCAACCTGTTCTTAAATCCCCAGCCACAGAGATTCCACAGTCTCCCTGAGACAAGCTTTTTACTTTGGTCAAAACCATTCCATCTCTTGGGAATAAGATGCACAATGAATAGATTGTTTGGAGAAACTAAAACAAACTGTAAAATTTCAGTGTGCTGTGCCTATCTCAGGGAGGAGAAAGGGGTGAAGCAAGTAGAAATGACAACACAGGATTGTGCACCTGATTTATGCCTATTTTAAACTTTCTGTGGTTAAGATTCATATCCTAACAAGCTCCCCTACAACTGAATAACACCTGCAAGAGTAAAGCATGAGCTAAGAAAGAGTTTTTGATTACACACAAATTTGGTTAATTTCTACCAATCTGTGAATACGCAAGGCAGTTCAGCTCCTCTTGATGACATTCCTCCTTTAAGATTCCTGGGACACAAGAGCTGAGGTTATTGGTTGGAGATGGAGCCACCAGGAAGTGTAAAGAGAGCCAAGGTGGATCTGACTTCCACCCAGGTCCTCATGGAAACAACTGTTCTTTGATGAGCCAGAGGAGTGGATTAGGACAACCGTGAGGAGCAGTGCCAAGGAACTGAGACAGATAGAGACCACCCAAAAAGGAGAAAAGACTCTGTCAAGAGGAAATGGAATTAGTAAAAAGAAATTGGCAATTGGATATTGCCAAAATGTTGAAAGGGGGGTGGCAACCACGACTCATGCAGGAACATATGGAGGAAAAGCCAAAACAACACCTGAAATGCAAAAATACAGAGAACTGAAAGCCCATGAAAGGCCAGAGGAATGATGATCTTTTTGGAAGAGCTTGATACATGATGTTCCAGACAGAGTAAGATTATTTTTAAAAACTCTGAGTTCCTTTGATAGGAACTAACCCATGAAATAAAAAGAAGTCAGTTGTCACTGTACTATTTAAATATTATCTTTCAAAATATTATTCACCAAGAACTTAATTCAGAAATTCTTATGTGAGATGACCTTTTGAAACCACCTACAATATCTCTAAATAAAAGCTTTTCTAACCTGTATTTAAGTGTATCAGACACACATTTAAAGCAGTTGACACATTAAAATGGAATTTCCTCATTTACAAAGTCATATATAAAAGCTTTAGGATGGTGAGAGGAGAGGAGGTTGAGACTTACCCTGCTCATCCAATTGCAAAATCTTAATTTTATTATGAATTTCCAAACCAACAGACCATTTAATAAAACTCGGGAGATATCTCTCAGTGTAAACAATTCCTTCATTTTCACAACTGAGTCTAAATCTTTGAAAAATGGGTTTTCATTTATCAGGATGTTTTCTCACAGAACTCTCATTCCTGCTAAGTCCAACTCTGACAGCCTAGAGGAAAATTATTTTGGTCAATGTCTTGTCAAATTGCTACTAAGTAACATATAACTCTTTAAAGTAGCACAATACACAGAAGAAAAACAAAATAGAAAATCATGTAAAATGCTGTCAAGCTTAAAAGCATTCAAAACTTTGGAGATGTCATTGTTGTTATTATTGTTTTACCATTACCACTTGCAGGTAAATGACAGGGTCTATATTCTACTGTTGCAATTTTGTCTGCTATTACCCAGAGATTTTGGCCAAAGAAGGGCCAGAATTGCTGTAAGACCAATTCTCTGTTGGCATAACTTTATTGATTTCATTAGACTTCTGTCAGCAGAAAACATTGGCTTCTGTTTAGCTTTGGAGGAAAAAGAAAAAAAAAAAAAAGCAGCCACACCATCTGCTTTTATTAAAACATATTTTTAACCTGAAGAGTAGAGATGAGTGACAGGATCCACTCCTAAATCTAACAAAGTACGACTGGGGTTTGCTAATGTCACCAATCCCATCTCCAATCATTTTTTTGTTTTATTTCTGTATCATATACATAAAGTTTGTAGGAAGTTAAACATTATTAATCTTGAAGAAACAATTATTTTTTATTGTGATACAGAAATCTATGCCACATTTAAATCTTTCTGTTTATGACCAATGCCAACAATGCCAATGATATGCTCTAACATTTCTCTCCTACTCTTCAATTCATTAAGGGGCCTTGAGGGAGAATAAAGGCAGTAAGAAATGTTCCAGTACTTCTCACTGTAGGATGATCCCTAAAGCCCTGTGAATGCGAAATGAATATGTTCTAGAAAGAGAAAAAAGTTCACTGTATCTGGGTTTGCTGGACAAAAGGATTTCCACAAATGTCAACTGCAGCCAAAGTCACATAAATGGAAAGTAGTTGTACCCACTGCAATAGCTCCTACATTCTCCATTCCCATCCAGAGAAACTTGATGTAGGTGATGGGCAATTTTCCTTCAGTGATAGCTAGCACCTTGATCTCTTCCTAAGCATAGCCTGGGAGTTGTGCTTCATTATACTTGCTGTGTGTCTGATGAGGATTAGCTGTGGCTTGAAACAGAAGCGAGAATGAAACAAAATTAATTCAAAAGACAAAACACATTAGAAGTACCAGTGCAACAATAGTACTTCAATTAAGAGCTTCAAGACAATTTTCTGATTTTAAACATATTTCTTACTGGTTACCTGTTTCCCACAGAATCTACCTGACTACAAAGGCACCAGAAAAAAAACCTAAATAAATTTGTAATACTCACTTCTATGATTCTGTAATAGAAGGTCTCAGCCTTATCTCCGTATGTTAGACTACAGATGTACAGTTTATTCACTACCACTATTCTTTCCAGTTTAAAAACTATTTGAGAAAGGAATGAATCTGTCAAGACAATTAGAGTAAAATTGTGGTATGTTCTGGGACACAGTGTGGTTTTTTCATGTAAAGTTTATAGTGATTAAAAGGCACAATTCTGCAAAATCATTCAGGAGAACCACAGTGCAGTATGTTCTTATATGACTTTTTGTTGTGGCATCACCGCTATGCAGCATGATTTGGTCCTGCAAGTATGCTCATGAGATGAAATTGATTGTCCTCCTCCATTTCAGTTCTTTCCTGTTCCTAAAGAGAGAGAGGTCTGAACTTCTCCAGTAATCCTTCAAAGCATGATTTTACAAACCACTCTTTTGAGGACTGTGGTCTGAAACACAGTCCACCAGGCATGTTGCTTCACCTGCAGTTCTCTGTGGGATTGACCTGCTACAAATTCACGTCCCTATTTGTATGTGGATCATTTTTAAGCTGTAAACACACTGAGTGTTTTCATAAAGCCAAGTTGCTGTCACTTGAATAATACACATAGAAATCAACAATTATTGCACACCTAATGCACAGGTAGGTCTTAGGAAAAAGAATACATTATAATTTTTTGTAGGAAACACCATTTTTAGGACTGAAACATGAAACTTAATGTGATTTTGACACAGCCTTAACTGAAAGTTTTAATACTAATAGATTTTATTCTTACACCTCATAGGGACTTGGTGGTTTGAGAGTCCCTAGGAAGGACTCAGATACTTGGGTTCTCTTCTGAGTCTCATTATCAGCCTTAGATGATCAGGAGGTATATTCTCAACTTCCCCTCTCTTCAATATCAGAAGAAAAACACATGCCTTCTAGTAATTTTTGAAGGAACTGCAAAGAAAGGAAGCTGGATGTTGTGACCATCACGGTTCAGTTCCATATACCAGGCATGCTTCCCATATCTGACGTGGGGCTTGCATTTTTGGGGGAACCACATTACTCACAGGAGATGCAGACATAGAAATGGTTTGGTTATGTAAATTTAGCTCTTGTTCACAGAATACCATCATCTCTTAAAAAGTGCCTGTATCTTCATATGCTGAAAGACATTCAAGTTACATACCAACTCTACTTGTATCCAATAATTTCTAAAGGGGTAAGGATAGACAAGAAATTAGTCTGGATGTTTCAGGAAGTGGAGATGAACAGGGTTCTCTGAAGAAGAGGGACTTTTGGCTTCTAAGACTCAATGAGCTTGTACCATTGAGTTTTGCAAGTATCCAGTTACTTTCTGCAAAATATTGTTTAAAACACTTAGAGTAAGAAAATGGGATGCCAAGAAACCTGTGTTACCTGACACTGCTGTATTACCAAACTGTTTGCCTTGTGTGTTCCCAACATTTCAGACAAATGAATGGACTAAGGTAAATGATTAACATTTTATCTTGCTTTAAGTAGGTTACCTAGTTTGTAAACTGAACCATTTCAAATACCAGGAAGCAACCATTTTCCTCCAGCTGCTGCATAAATTCACTGGAGAAAACCATAATGAATATAAAATTGAAAGATGCATGATAGTACAAATGCACACAACTCTTTAATACAGGTAGATAGATTTAGCATTTTTTTAGCTGTCAACCATACAGCCTCAAGATTTAAATAACTTTCATACAGCCTTTTAATTAAATAGGAAATTATACGCAAAACAGGAAAAATACTTAAGTGAGCTCTTTTTACATTTCAGTGGCCTCTAACTGGAAAAATATTTAAATGAGCTGTTTTTACATTCAGTGGCCTCTAACTGTGGATTGTAAAAGCTAACATCCCCAATATTTAAAAGGACAGACACCATCTGGTTGAAAAGACTGAACAGGACCTGCTGGAGGCAGACAACTGGAAAAAGCATGCCTGAGAAAGGTAGACTTTGGCAGTCTCTTTGGGGCACAGGAGGATTCTCCCCTAGCTCACTCACAATCTCCTCAGCCCAGAATTGCCCCCAGGAACAAAACACTGTGACCAGGTGCTCTAGTTAGAACATTTGCTGCCGCATGGAATTGCCAAGGCAACAGCATTCAGCTGTGATGTTTTCCAAGTCACAAAGTTAGCACTAAGTTCACTCAGAGTGGAATTCCCAGTGACCTTCCCCATAAAAATGACCCAGATATGACTCCAAAAGCTCTGACTGCTACTCTTCAGGTCACTGACAAGAAGGTGTCCCAGATTATATGATGACTGATGTTATTCAGGTGGACAGGCAGAAGGGCAAAGCAGCTCTTTCAAGAAAAGAGATAGGTGCAACTCCAATTAAAGTCTCTTGAATCTTTATTCTTTTACATACAAGCATGTGGTCATGCAACTGCTCAAGTTGGTATTCCAGCCCAGTCCCAACATATGAAACGTACACAAACCCCTACCTGCAAAAATTACTCCCTCCATCGCTAAGTAATGAAGCTTCCAAATAACCTTTAAAAACAGTGTTTGAAAAAAGAACAGGGTTTTTTCCCTCCATAGTCCTTCCATCTCCAAAGGAAATTTGTATCCAGCAATACAACTGTGGTACACCATAAACACACCATAACACAGCCTCGACCATCACACTCTCCAGTTAAAACACTGATAAATTCTGGTACCACATATATACTATGGAGTCCTTCTTTGCATGGCCAAAATCAAACTCCAGTACTTTTTAGGAACAAATTGCCCTTTTTTCTGGACAGCATTAACAATGTGTCCTTTCCTCTCAGAAAAGTTCATGGGAACATTTTTAATCAGTGACATGTTCTTTTTCAAGACAAACTACTTGGGAACATTAACACTGAAAGGTCTACAGTGCAGTGCCATAAGTGATGATTGATTGAATTCCTTGACAGGACCAGCTACCAACAATAAACTTTTATAAGCATAAAAAAATTTTACCAAGACAGCCAGTTTGTCCAAAAAAGCTGTTATAAAAACACATACTGAAACCTATCCACTGATTAAGCTGGTAAAATAATCAATAAACACTTCTGTAACATTAAATATACCATCCACTTTCTACTCACCATATCTTTTTCATAATACTGATACTGAAATGCAAACGTTAATAGAAGGACACAGTCTGTGTAAGCCCTTTTTTTTCACAAAGAGCATTCTTTCAAATAAATAAAAATATACTTCAGTTCATTATCAGCCTGTGAGGAGCATAAAAATTCAAACACACTTCAGAACACTTATTTGCATTGACAGAAGTTGCACAAAGGTGTTTTTTTTTCTCTGCAATGGATAAGCATGTCACCTCAGACTACAGAAGGACAAAAGATGAAGATGCTGCTCCCCGCCTTGTTTTGCTGTTGGTGCCAGCCTGAGGGGCTACATAACAGCTCTCCAGTGCTATAAAAGCCTTTTGCTTCCACTTGCCCAACACACTCACTTCTACTTTTCAAACTAACTCCTATTTTCCATCAGTCTACAGATAAAGGTGCTCAAAATGAGGGCTAAGCAACTAGATATCATTTAATAAATTACTTTTAACACACTTCCCTTCCATTAATCTCCCCTGCAGCTTTTGTGTCTAAGCTTCCTCCTGCCTCTCTCACCACTGCTATGAACTCACACACTGCATTTGGAACTACAGCAAGTGTCAATGTATCAAAGGCTGCCTGATTTTACCTAGATCAGGTAGCAACAGCACAAAGCAGAGAATAATACAGGCTTTAGCTTGTGCTTTTTTTGTCTGCTGGGACCTCGAGCACTTAGCAAGGCAATGAACCTGCAATGAGATCTATGCTATCAGGATTTCACTTCTACTAGAACCTGAAGAACCTGTTTTGAGATGAATATGGATGCTATTATCACACCTACACACCCCTGCTCTGGGAGGAAATGTCGAAAAATGTCAAGTTCTGAAGTCCGGACTAAAGCAAACTAGGTCAGAGCAAAACTGCAACCTCCATTTTCATCAGTAGCCTCTTGCCCTATTTTTAACTTGGTCTTTTAAGGAGGCTCTGTCTCCAGTGGCCACGTGCCACAGCTCAATCTTTGCAAACATGGCCTCTAACAGAGAAGAGGCTTATACCTGTTCTCAAAATCCAGGGCTTTGAATTTCACTTTGGATCAAATGGCAATCAATGCAGGTCACAGGCTGACTTTTCTTCACACTTTTAGCAAGAAATGCTGCTCAATGAACAATCAGCGTGTCAGACCTCCCTTCAGGATGAATACAAAAGCACAGTTGTTAGAGCCTTTCCAGCTCAACTTCGATAGCTCTGCCTAAAGACACTATTCAGCTTCTGTGCAAAGAGCAGTCCTCAGCCTAAAATGTCCTCCAAATTCCATCTTCAGATTCCTAACTCTCTCACACTGGTATCATACATCCAATAAAGTCCCATGGATGCATAGCTACATATTACATTAATACTTCAATTTGGATTTATCTTGTTATTTCTACATCTACTCCCTGTCAATTTAATTTTTCACTTGTGTTCTCTACATAGTTTAAAACCTTACAGATCAGAAAATAATGGCACTTATATCCTTTTGTCCTTCATGTTATGTATGATAACACCTCTGGCTGCGAAAACCTACGACTAACACTGGCATTATATTGCTGAACTAGTCTTAAAATAGGTACAGCACCCACAGCAACAGCTTTGGAGAAAGAAACAGAAAAATCTTTCATTGGCCTGAAAAGCAGCAAGTTCCACAGCAACTGCTTATGGAAAATCACACTGTGCCACCATTTTTCAGTAGGTGTAAAAATTACTTCAGTTTGGAAGAAAAATGGTTTATAAAATTTTAATAACTATGAAAAAAACAAAGATAACGAGAAACAAAGACAACAGTTCTGAGCAAAGACAAACCTTCTTCATATGATGCTGTCTATGTCATCATCAAATTGTATCTGTCTTTTGATCTCATCAACTATAAGCAGTGCACTCATACTGTCACATATATGTGGCATGTCTTGTGCTGCATTCTCTAAGAATATCTAAAGAATTCCCATGTCAGTTGGCCAAGGAAGTCTATGCTTAGTTTCATTTTTCTATCTTCATTAACCACAGACATAGTAAAAAAGATCAAATAAAAACCAAACCAACCAGACAAACAAAACCCAAAAGAAACCAAAAACCCAAACAAACAAAACCCACAAAAAATTCACTAAAATTGATTTTCCACTATACTGCAAAAACCCCACAGAGAAATAGGTATCAAGGAGTGATGTGACAGGAAATAGTCCCGCATTCCACTTTCCTTCATGCACAATATGGGCTCCACTTATGCTAAGAAAACCTGAGGCAATATGCAACTGTCTGAGGTCAGAACTGTTGTCTGCAAATAAACAGAAACAAGTATACTGTCTGCTCTGAATGATGCATAAATCCTTTGGGGATTTGATTGTTTTTGATTCAGTCTTCCTCCTCTTAGTTTATCTCCTTGAAGACTGGCAACAAAAGATAAAATAAAGATGCCCCTGACATTGCAAAGAGAATGACAGGACAGTATCTACTCGATTTCCTCTACAGCCTATGATACATTAAGCAAATAAAAAAGCCACAGAGCAGGACAGGAGACTCAGTGATTCACAAAGCAGCACTTGGTTTTTCTCTTCTTTGTTTCTGACTCCATGAGGGATCACCTGCTACTTCATCAATCCCAGTGGGATAAAAGGCAACAAAATTATTGGAACTCCCTCTAATGCACCTGGAAACATAATGGGAGACAAATACAGCAAAGAAGTCTCAAGGGAAAGTAAAAGGACGGAAACATTTAAATCTGCTCTTCTTTATTATTCATGGCATAATCTCCCATTTTCATAAAAGGTTTATTAGAAAAAGCAAATCAATCAGATGAACATCTGACATTTTCTTTTCCTTCAGGCAATCTCTCTCCAGAATATGATAGTTCAACAACTGGTCCAGAAAGTGCATCTGACAGAGAAAGTGTCTTTAAGATAATGAGCTGCATATTAAGCAACTAAATCTTGTTTAGCTTGGGACAGGCAAGGGAAGTGGAGTCTGACTTGACTGGCAGGGAAACACAGCTATCTTTGGCATTCATGATTCAAACAACTCTGCCTGTCCATCTCTGATTATGAACTTCACTGGTGATCAGACATCAGTCACTTGAAAAAGGAATCACTCTGGCAGCTTGAAAAGTAGCTTGTTTTAAACAGCATTAGCCTCAAATACCATGGCTTTCTAGAGGGATATTGAAAGAATGTCTAGAAGTTCTCCATGTGGTACCAGTCAGCAGTTACTTGTTGTTGCCTATGTCAGGAGAGATCCACAATTAAAAGGGACAGCAAATGTCAAATAAAAACATGAAAAAAAAAATTAAAGCAGGAAACAGAATTAGAAATGCAGTAAGACATTATGACTATTCACTTAGAAGAAACACAGTGTTTCCTTTAAAAGCTGTAGAACTCAATATTCAACACCCACAAAACAGACGACTGGGAATACAAGCATCATAAAGCCACCCCAAGACACACAAGTTCATCATTAAGTCAAAAAATGGCACAAAAATGCAAAGAAAGTAAAATATGTCATACACTGGAAATCAGCCTGGTGATGTAATGTCAAGAAATATCACTGGATGCAGTTCACTGAATAGTTGGGTAGGGGAAAATATTATTCATACAACATAAGGTCCAGTCTCTGCCAGTTATCCTAGATCTGACCTTCTTTTCTATGCTGCCTTCCTCCCATATACACACGATTTCAGTGACTAAAAACATGGGGGAAAAATGAAGAGGGCAACAAGTACAGCCTGAAAAGAGGTGTTTCACCAGCTGGATTCCAGCTCTGAAAGAGTTACCTGGGGCTGCTCTCCTGCAGTGCTGGGCAGCCCTGGACTGTAACAAAGTCAGCTGGATTTTTACCACAATTGTCAAAAAGCCCAAATGAAGAAAGCAAAACTCCGGCACCCTTCACAGTTGTTTCCCTCCCCAGGACTTTGTACTGAATTTTTACTACTCTTTTCTTTTTTTCCAGAAGAGAGAATTCAAATTATTTCACATCTCAGTGGTAACATGGTAACGCGGCTTCAATACCTCAGCTAGGAGTGACAAAGTGACAAGTACAGAAAATTGGTTTTTAAAAAAACTTTTAATTACTTAGCATTCACATCTTTGAACTGCTGCATGAAGTGCTACCCAAAAGCTAAATATTGTTAAGAGATCTCTTGGCTCTGTTTATTCTGTCAGCACACTTTACCAGCAAAGCCCTGACAAAACTTGCAGCCACTTTTCATGATATTAACAGGAGCATGATGGTGGAATTTATAGCAGAATATTCAAATTGAAGGAGATTTCAGTTTCTCTTTATGAAATTAACCCAGCAACAACAGTAAGCACTTTGAAATCACGCTACCAATCAAAAAATTCATGTTTGGGACAGCAAAGCACTGAAGTGCCATGATATTTCTTATGTAGGGGAATTTAACACTGCTAACTGCAGTCTATAAATCAGTTTCTGCACAGAACTCTAAAGTCATAGGTGCCAAATATAAATCTTTTACTCATAATCTCATTCTTGGTCTTTTTATGTTATTACTGGACTTCCTGGATAAATTGTTGCTAAAATAAGTTTGGTCATTTTTTTCCTACAAAATTTGCCAAAACCAACTGCTGGAATGCATTTGTATTGTCCTCTTACTAGAAGAATTTCTGCGACATTCCCATTGACCTAATTGCAGGTTTTGGCCTGAAAAGATGACACGTTTCTGTGAATCTGGTAAAGCTGTTGAAACAGGGATACTAGAAATGAAGTACCCTTCTGGCCTCTTTCATCAGGCTCCAGACTGAATCCCCTTAGGAATGTGATGGCATTTCTTCTCCCTGCTTTTTTCTAAAATCCTATTCTAAGCTGCTTAAAAGAAAAAAAAAAAAAAAAAAAAAAAAAGAAAGAAAAAAGGGAAAAAAAAAAAGAAAAGAAAATGAAAATCTGACTGAAATAACCCAGAAACTTAAGTAAAGACAGCTGGAAAGATGAAAGAGTGATAATGTTTAGATGTAGACCAAGTGACATGTTCCAAGAACTGGCAGGAACTAAATTTTGTCCCAGAAATGTGTTATCAAAGAATACAGTGTCAGCGGGGAAATCCCTGAAACCACAATACAATTACATTCTTTTAAGTCTTCATTTTCAAAGTATTATCATTACTTAGAGAAAAACAGAGTTTTTATGTTTCTATAGTAAATATAAGTGTGGTACATCTTACAGCAAGTCTTTTTTCTAATTCCAGAAGAAAAAAAAATAACAATCACAGGACAAAATTGATTGTTTGGAGATAGTTTAAAGACAGGGTGGATATCATAAGCCATCATTAGGCAAGCAATTCAAATGAATAAATACATAAAAATGTGAGTAATATTGCATACTGTGTTTGATTTAAAACACAGTTTGCAGAGCCTCCAACCAAAGCAACTTCCCCTTTTGCCCCCAATGCAGATGAATCTTGCTCTAGGCTAAGTCTAAGGCAGAAACTTGTGCCTATAACTTGTACCCTTTAATCTGGTAAAATCCTTGGTTGTGCCCACAATTCCGTTTAGAGTCATGTTTCAGGGACCCATATATAATAATTTCTCTACTGTATCAGTGTGTTGTGATCCTGGTTTTAATATACACTCGGTAATTTTCTAAGCTTCTGTCATCATCAGGGCTTCCTTACCTGTGCAGACCTTCCCGTCGTAGGTCTCGCACACCCAGTCGTGGCACTCGCAGAGCGGACCGTAGTATTTGCCAGACTCAGTCACTTGGCAGATGCAGACTCCGCACTCACACCTGCCTCTGTCATTGCACAGCTTTCCCCCTGGGACGCGGCACCTGAGCTCCGACTCAGCCCGGGACAGCCGGCAGGAAGCGGGAATACCCAAACCGCTCCTGTGGGGGACAGCAAACAGAAGAAGCTGCGGTCAAAGCCAGGGGCCGCAGCTTGGAGCCGATGAGAGCTTGGCTCATTTGAAACCACCCGCCTGTCATTGGTTTCAGCCAATACCCAGAATATTGTTCTTACCTCCTCTCCAGCTATGGTTGCAAATTATTACTTGCCTTAAATCACCCAGTTTTCTTCGTTTTCATCAGAAATCTCATTGCTACCCACAAGAATGTTTATACTTTATTTTATTTATCTTATTAACTACATTGGCTTCATATACTTCCCATCAGGCATATCTGGTATATATGCATAGACACGTATGCTTTGATTATCCGTCACAAAACATTTTGATCTTAATTGTTTCAAAAAGTTTAGAGACACCATGTACATACGAACATCTGGGTAGCATACAGCACACTTAAGGTTGATTCTAATAAAATATGTTTGACAAAGTAATCCTTCTGGTTGTCATACATGTATGATCCATGCTTTCAATGGAAAAGGAAATCAAAGTAATCACGGCTTTCCGTGCCACACTGTAGGTTGTAGCTGTGGTTTTGGTAAAGGCAGCAGAATCCAATTCTTGATCTGTAGATTTGCAGCTTTGCCATGCAACTGTACCATGCACTGGAGCACATGGAGATCAGGACTTTGAGGACATACTCAGGGCAAATCACACTTTGTCTCATCAGGAGCTGAATTGTAGGAAAAAAGAACAAAGGACTCTGCTCAGGCCAAAAGCAGGTCTTCACAACGCTAAGGAGTACTGAAGATGTAGATGAATAGAACCTGCCCTTCTCAGATAGTAGACTTTGCAAGGCTCTGGAGCAAAGCAGCTGCTGACCCTAGGAGCCAGTGTGTGCTGGCTGTGGTGCAGATAGAGAGTGAAGGGCAGTGCACCTCGCTGTGCCACTGCACCGAAGTGCAGCAATAAGCAGGGTTCTGTGGTTAGGTGCTTGCTCCACTCAGACAGCAAAATTTAGAGGTTTGGGCGTAGAGAGTCATCACTAGCCAGCTCTTCTCCCTTCACTGCTTTCAGTGTGCATCTTGGGCATCATATGCACATGGCAAATAACTCTGCAGTCTGCACAGGCACCTACCTACTGAAGCTCCCAGTGACCCAGAGCGCTTCCCTCTGTGTCACCTTCAAGCAGGCAGAGGAAGAGCCAAGAAACTGCTCCACCGCTCCCTCCGCAAGCCCAGCTTCCACACTCGTGGCACCTCAAAGCCAGTCGCCCCCCCCGTGAGGCCTGAGAGCCGCACTTACCGCAGGGCCGGGGGCGCGGCGGGCAGCGCGGGGCCCAGCAGCAACAGCAGCTGCAGCAGCAGCGCCAGCAGCCCCGGGGCGAGCATGGTGCGAGCTGCGCTCGGCCGCACCTGGAGCGCTCCTGCAGACGGGCGGGCGGACGGGCGGACGGACAGACCCGCCAGGCAGGCGGAGAGCTGCGGGCTGGACAAGCCCGGCTCCAGCGCTGCTCCCCCCGTGCTGCAGCGGCTCTGATTAGCTGCCTGGGAGCGGGATTTGGGCAGCACTCTGGGAAGGAGGCCCGTGCCAAACCCCGAAGTTTACAGTCTAGGCAGGGAAGTAATTAGAAACAGTTGCGCAGCCAGATGGTTTATTTTGATGTTTTAAAAGTGGCCCTTTCACAGATGTGAACGAACTGTCTCATTGTCAAAGTACAGGCACCGTAAATATTCGAGGTATGTGTATCCCCCCGTCCTTTGACAGACGGCTGCTTGGGATAATCTGGGAAACGCACCGACGAGGACACAGGAGCAGCGATCCCAGCTGCAGCATCCCTGCCAGGTTTGCTGGAGCAGCTCCCTGGCGTCTGCCTCCCCAGGTCCGTCCCTTCCCTCCTTCCCCTAAGGTCACCTGCTCACGTCACAGCACCGTGCGACACTGCAGGCTGCCAACCTACACCAGCATGAGTGATCGCACATGAAAAGTATTGTTAGTTAGCCATTTCCTAATGCCTTATTAAAACACAGTCCAATACTTCAGCTCAGCAGTGGGAGATTTTTGAATTGCTTTAAAACTAAGTTAAAAGGAAGGATAGTCTCTCCAAATGAATCAACTTTAGCAGATATGGCCACATGCACTTCTTTTTGCTGCAGAAAAGTTTTTGATCCCTCTGGATGTCCTGGGAAATTGCTCATTGTCTGATACCTCCCTGAGATGGAAAGCTCGTAAGGAAACAAACTTTGACCGCAAAAGATGGTAAGTTATAGGTGTCCTAGTTTACACACACACACACACACACACACACACACATAAACACGTGCATTTTTAAAGCAGGAAGCTGACAGAACAAGCTTTGACTGGTTCTGAAGCCTGTATTGGAAATTAAAGACCTCAGTAGCTTTCTCAGAATAAAAACCTCTTGTTTTAATTTCATATTAAATATCTAATATACCACAGATTATACTGTTCTAGAAAACGTTTTAAGATCTAGTTAAAATTCTGACTCAGAGGCTGCCTCTCCTATGAGTTTAAGTGGGTGTCTTACATTTTCACAGTGAACTCAAGGCTACAATTCACAGCAAAGGCTACAATTCACAGCATTCCTGCTAACATAACTAGTTCTGCTAGTTATATTCCGGCAAAAAAAATAATGCATCAAGCATTTGACTTTGTTCTGCTGGCCTTATATATGACAAAAGAACCTTTAAAGTCTAGTTTGGGGCCTGTTTCCAGTCAAGTACCCACTTCATTGGAAGATAAAACTTAATCGAAGATCAAAAGAAGAGACTGTACACAATCTGCTCTAGCATATTTTTGAACATATATTATTAGTCCCTGAAAATATACAAGTTAAACCCAAATATTATTCCAATGGACTATTAAAACACAAGACTTTTGTCATATTTTAGTAAGTTATCTTGAAACTGTGAAGTGCAAAACTTCACTGTCTGCTCATAGTGTACTACCTTCTTTATGACACATAATTTTACCCTAAAATAAAGTAGAATTAGGATGTAAAAAAATCTACATATACATACATATACAGCTGTTGCATATCAAATCTATTTTTACCAGTTTTGCTGCCCTTTCTAGTATATTTCATATTGCAAGTATGTTAAAAAAATATCTAGAGCAACACAGATCATAAAAATCTTGTGAGTGATCTGTTGGCTTCAGTCCTGTGAATGTTTACTGTCCTGCTAACCCCATGTGTTTGACTTACTTTGATGGATCTAGTGAAAAGGGAAGTAATATCGGCAGGCAAATCAATAAATATTTATTTCTGACAGTCCTTGAACTTTGAAGTCCATGCTTAATGTAGCACTATGTGTTCTATCGGTGTGATAGTTTTTGAAATGTATATATAATGCTGCAGTAAAAAAATATTTATAAATTAAACCCCTTTAGATGACAGAAAGGAGCACTTTTAAGAACAATGTGATTGTAGAAATCATACTGTCTGAAGTCTCAGTTTAGAGAAGAATAAATAGAAAGCTTTCATTTTACACAATAGTAATTCCCTTTTAGCACTAAATTTATCTTTAATCCACAACTTTAAAGGCTGCCATCTGTTCATCTTCCTCCTTTTTCCCTGAGAAGAGTGCTGCTGACAGGTATTCAGAAGACTTTCAAGCAGACTACAAACTATAACTTCAAATGTACGAGGAGAAGACATTCACCATGATACGATGAACTTATCACTGTCTTATTTTTTATTTATTTACATCTGTCATGTTTTGAAGAAATACACATCTTTTGGCTGTGGACTTTCTGAATTTGGAGAAGGCATACTTACACGGTCGAAGGGCGCAGTATTTGAAATGTGCACCCAGAGCTTAAATTTAATAAATGCTTTCATGTATACCTGTCTCTAATACAATATCTCAGTGCTCCCTTAATGGATTTTAACCTTTTCTCAGATTGTTATTTAATCATTTAAGCCTAGAATGCTTGTATGCATGTATGTAAAAAAAATACATATAAACACATGTGTATGTATTCAGGAGCTAATTGGCTTCCAAACAGACTGTAAATTCAATTTAAAAGGAGTCAGTCTCTTTCTAAATGGGAACCCGACATGCTGCCTTGAGAACTGCTCACTTTCTTCCAGACACTTCTGTACACAAACCCAAGGAACTTTGTTCTCTGTTGGATAACATACACCTACACAAAGCACAGTGCTTGTAAAATGCTACTTCTCTTACAGACTAAGGCTCTAGACCTGTAGGTGCTTGGTAAATGTATAGCCTACAAGCAGTAATGCCACTGCTTGCCGAGTAAAGGTAGAAAAGAGAAAAATCAATGTGTTGCGGATGAGGAGGAGAAGCTAGAACACAACTGCTAATACTAAGCAGCCTTTTCAAAATAGGCACTAGGTTTAAATAATACTTGTCAGACTCAAAATTACTTCAAATCAAGATATGGAATTTAAAAAAATAGGTGCTGTTAAGCACACTTACACTTGAACCTCATTTTTTAAGTGTATTCCTGTTAACTGTTTTTGATAAAAGTTTACAGGATTAGTTAGAGACATTGGGATAAACCTTTTCCCTTCAATTTTATTGACCAGTAGATGAACCAGTAGGGTAATTTCCTATCCAAACTGGCGAAGGTTATTTTTGTGATTTCATAGTCTTCGAACTGTGTAAAAACTAAGCTGGAAGCCTGGGGGTAGACAAGATAATTCATAGGCAGAGACTTTTTTTTTAAAGGCAAACAGTATCTTAGCTTTAACTTTGCCAGAATTGTTCTTATAATAAATCAAATAATATTTTTTTAAAAGGGAAAAAAAAAAGTAAGAAAAAAGCTTTTTTACTGTAAGAGTAGTCTCACCTGGAACAGAATGCCCAGCAATGTTATGGAATCTTCACCCTTGGACATAGTCAAAAGCCATCTGGACAGGTTTGGGCAACGTGCTTTAGGCTATCCTGCTCTGGGCAGGTGGGTTAGACTAGACCATCCCCAGAGATCCTTTCCAACCTCAAATATTCCATAATTCGATGACTCTGATGGATTAATGTGCTACTGAACAAGGTTTGATTCAGTTTGGAAAGGCAGATGAATTCTGCCTACTCCTTTATTACAGCCTCCTAGTGAATATTTTAATTTTGTTGTCACTTTAATAAAGCCATCAGCTTTGCAAAACACATTCTATGCCATTCTTAAGGATTTTCTTCTTAATAAAACAAATCAAAATGCACATAAAGTGAACAGTCTAAGCTTAGAAAAACCTGGAAACCATCAAAATCTGTCAAATATTCCTCCTGGATTTCCATTGAAGCAATCTTAGTAACAGTATGGGCTTGTAAGAGTAGAGATTGAGGCATTCAAATGCAGAGGCATTCAGTTACATGAAAATTTTCTAAGATTAACCAGAAGTTGAAAATTCCACATATCAAACAAGTTATTGTTCCTCCATAAAACGTGGAACAAGAAGAATTGCAAGTGTCCAGTGATTCTTCTGTCAAGGATATACAATCACTAACTTAGATGTCTGTAAAGATCTATGACAAACCACTTTAGCAGCCATGAAGCAAAGTACTTGATGGAGTTAACTAAAATCTGTCTAAACTGAACAGTTCAGAAATGCATGCAACTGCTGAGAGTCATCACTGTGGTGGTCAGTGTCATCCCTGGAAGGGAGCAGGAGACAGAATACACCAGAGCTGTACAGAACTGAAAACCTTGTGGTAATTTTGCTGACATGACATGGAATCTGGGACAGCTGATGGTATCACACAGGGAATACAAATAGCTTTTGGAGTTGCAGGATCAAGGTTAGAACAAGATAAAAGCTGAGCTGGTCTGAATGTAGCTGGCCTGAATAGTACAGAATAAAAGCTACCCAAACAGTTCATAGGCCAACATTAATCAAGATGTTATTTTGTTATACTCTAGGGTAAAACCTTAGCTTACTCCTTCTTGCCTCAGTTGAAACTTTAAATAGCTGGTAGGTCTTTTGTTTGTTCAGTGTTTGATAGTGAATTCCCCTACACAGCAGTAATATCCTGCTTTTACAGAGACTTTAAGGAGGCAGAAGATATTTAAGCATGATCTTGCAAGAAAGCTCAAAATGCCAACAACAATAGTGCATTTTGAAACCCAGTCTACTGTATTCGTAACTGCTTAGCATTTATTTCAGAAAGCAAATAAAGCTCTGTTATAAGCCAAGTTAATAGTATAATTAAGAGCCCATGAAAGGAAATAAAAGACATGTAAATTTTCACCATAAATTACTATTTTATGGTCAATTTTTTGCCTTATTTTTCAAAGGGACAAGGTTTCTTGATGCTGGGAATCTTGAAACAGCAAAAGTAGTGGGAAATACTATTTTATTTGTGATCTTTTTAACTAGTTACCTGAATAAGTTACAATGAAGGATCATTCTCACCATTTTGATCAAATAGCTGCTCCTAAGGATAGCAAATTAAAAAACTAGATGCTGCTGACTTCTTCAAGGCAGAACTGCAGTAAGTTAGGTTGAGTGCCCGAATTGAACATATGTACACCAGATCCTCCAGGGCAACAGCAACCATCTTGTATGGTTTCAATGCTCTGTCTTGTACTGCTTCTGTTAAACCAAAAATGAAGGAGAGACAGAAATTAAGAAAAAGGAAGTGTTGGAAAAAAACACTATTGCCCTTCTTCTGAGAACTCCATACCTACTGAAAGCAAACTAATTCTATACACAGTTAGTAGCAGACCTGGGACTCTCCTTAAGGTGTGAAATTAAGAAAACCATACTGCATGTTCTTTATTCTGGTTCGTCAATGTTGACACGGATCACAGACACTCAAGAATGAGTTTTTAACCCATCCCAATCAAAGTTACTCATGAACATTAACTGAGTTTCTCTTGCTGTCATTTCTCTGATGTTGCTCTGAGACCATTTCTGTTATGGTTACACGCTTCTGAGAGAAACCACCACCAGCCAGAGCCATAAAGGGCAGATAGATGGAAGCAAACTGGGCTGCTCAGCTCATCTGATTCACAGGTGGGCCCAATAATACCAGGGTGCTGCTCAGCATGTGCAGAGCAGGACTTCTGACTATGGGAGAACTTTGTGGTAACCATCATTAAGATGACTAAGGACTTGGACACCCTGAGGCTAAAGAGCAACAGGCAGGAATTTAGCAGTTTTTCACTTGTAACCTATGCTAAAATGATTAAATCTTACTTTGTGTCTGAAGTTTAATTCTGAATGGCTAAATGATATTTTGTGACCTTTTTAAAAAGCTTAAGCATAATTTCAAAATGAATATTTCATGAATTCTTTTAGTCATTATAGACAGTCTGAAATCTGATCAAGCACTGTGTTCTTTCATAAGTGGTAAATCAAATTCCAACAATGGCAATCCAAATAAGATCAGCTCCTTGGGTAGTTTTTAAAGTTTGTTTACATTACTCTTCAACTACTTAACAGATACTTAAGGAAAGTAAGGACAATAAGGCAAATAAAGTTAAAATAAATTCAGAAGTAAAGTCAAGGCTTGAGGGCTATCCCAATTCTGTAATGAAACATGTAGAATAAATAGATGCTTTGAATTCCCCAATTTTTTTAGGAGTGAGCAGGTCTTGGAAACTTCAGTTTGTTAATTACCTTTAATCCAGGAAGATCTTACTGTTTGCAGATTATGTTACAGATATGAAAGCTATAAGTAATGTTGAGAATTCTCCCCTTGAATTCTCAGTACAAATCTTCTGGAATTTTCCAAAATTTTCTTTTAAATTGACATTTTGCCATGGCCAATTTCAAATATGTGTTGAAGCTTGAAGGATGAACAAGGAAATTCCTTTATCTCGTCTTGATTTGTAGAGATGAGAGGTAAATCTTTGCTAAGAACTATCTTTTCTTTTGACTTATTTAACATTACCATAATGTAACGCTGTAAGATTAACTCCCAAATTCTGTATTTATCTATATCTATCTTTATATCTATATGTTTATGGCTTGCTTTATAGGTCAGTGTGAATTTTCTAAATCAGAATTAAAACAGACTTCAGCTCTAAATATTAAACATTGACTTTAAATAGTTCTTTGCAAAACTGTATCAGCAATTTTATAGACACCCAAGTTTTCCAATTTATCCTCACGTGACTGCTATATACCGTGCAAGTTCTAAAATGTTCATAATTGCTTTTCATGTGCCAGATCTGAAAGTAAAGTTGTGGTTAAATAGCAAAGAAAGAAAAGGCTTTTTCTTGCAAAGAGAAAACCTTCACCATCTGCACAATTCTGTGAATGGAAGACTACTGTTTTGCCTTTGCCCACAGGCAGCTACATGAAGGTATCAAAGGCTAAACCCTTCCTCCAGCATTAGCATCACCTCATGCAAGTTGTGCTCTCAGACAGGCTGTCAAAGAGAATCCAGTCTTGAGCTGAAAGTGTGGGTCCCCCTTAGCAGCTTGTGTTTCACAGAGTGAGGGCAGATCGTATGTTACCAAATAACTACACCAGGTAAAAGGAGAAGTGCCAAACACATAAGGAAACACGTATTCTATATAATACAAACCACATGTAAGGAAATTAGTCCCTTCTTTTTGGGGACTCATTAAGTGTCTAAATTACTGCAGTACATTTTGAACACCCCTCCAACACATACTAATACATGATGCTAATACATGAATTCAGTGGCAGGCCACCAAGGTGGTTGAAACTGGAGCACTTGCAGCATGAGGAGAGGCTGAAGGAGCTTGGCTTTTTCAGCCTGAAGGAAGGATGGGTTTGGGGGCATCTAGGAACAGTCTGCCAGATTCTATGAGGAAGCTGACAAGAGGACAAAGCTAGGCTATTCCCAAGGGTGCACTGAAGGAGGAGAGACAGCTGACAAGGAAGAGTCCAAGTGCATGTCAGGAAAAAATATTTCAGCACAAGGTCAGTCCAGTACTGAAACAGGCTTACCAGGGAGGCTCTGCAGTCTCTGTCTTGGGAGGTTTTCAAAACCCAACCGGAAAAAGCCCTGAGCAAGCTGGTGTGATCTCATCTCTGAGCCTGGTTTAAGCAGATCAGTCAGACCAGATGGCCTCCTAAGGTCCCTTCCAACTGGAAAATTGTTCTATTGAGAATTATTTTTCAGAGGCCAGTATATCCACAGAAAAAAATGTTACACAAAGTCACATCTGCTGGCAAATGTTGATTTCTTTTGTTTAGATATAGCTGCAACGTTTCACTGTTTGCAACTGTCAGTTCTCATTTATGAGATCCTATCACCAACAGCATAATGCTGCCTAGCAACTTATTCCAAGTAATGAAACGTTAAGTGGGGAGGAAGAGACAAAATGGGAAGAGTATTATTTGTCAGCACATTTATTCTTAAATTGTTTTGCTTTACAAATTTTTTTTTCTTATGAAACATCAGCTGAGTGCTATCAAAAACTGCAAACACTAAAATTAGGTGCTTAAATTTACTGGAATTGCTAATGCTGGTAATACATGTAAGTAGTGCTGGCAGGACTGCATCTGTAATCCTGAGGCCAGCTCTCTAACTGGCTTATTAGTTTTGGTTGCCAGCATCAAATAGATATAATTTAAAGGAACCTAATAAATTTATGCCATACACTTTGCTTCAGCTTTCTGGGGTATTTTGCTAAGGGCTTTGTCTTTTGAATCCTATTCCACATCTTTGCATCTCCAGAAAGTTACAGACTCACATTATTCCCCATCATCTAGTTTCATTTAAATATAAATTTTACACAAAGTTACTTTAAAAAAATTTGTTAAAGAAGATAAAATACAGATTGAAACATGACAACCTGATTTGCAGAAACAATTTTCCAAGTATTTCTTCATCTGTTTATTTGTGGTATATCTTCCATAGAATAATTTTGGCTGGAAAAGACCCGTAAGACTGTCTACCCCAACAAGTGAAGATATTTTTATGAATTCACTTCACTGTGGAGCTCAAGACTGGGCTTTTACATGGCTCTTCAGAAATTTGAAAATTAGCCAGACCACCCAGTGAAGTAGGGGCAAAGAAGTGCACCAGCACTAAAAACCTCCCTAAGATGTACAAATACGGTTTCTTACCACAATAAATAACCTATCCTAGCACTTGAAGAGCACAATGAAAAACAAAAACAAACCCGAAACCAACTAAGAACCAAGCTGCAGCCCAAAGTAAAGCCCCACAGAAGTGCGGCAGCGAGCGGCGCTGCTGCGGGCGGAGGAGCAGTGCGGGCCCGGCCCGAGGGACCGCCTGGCGGGTTCTGTCCCGTGCCGGGCACCACTCCCGTGGTCCGGGCACAGCCAGCACAGTTCCAAACCGCTGTGGGGGTGTTTGGCCACCTCTTCCCAGCCGGATTCTGGAGCAAGGAGGGGGTCTGTTTGTTCCGAGGAGCCCGTGCGCGGTCGGCACCGTCTCCGCACCTGCTCCCTCCCCGCCCGCCCCCGCCGCCGTTGCCGAGAGACTGAGCGCGGCCGCCGCCGGGCGGGCCCCGCCGCCCCGATCCATCGCGGGGAGGGCGGCGTGCGAGGCTGCCACGGCACCGCAACACCCGCACACCCGCGGGGGCCGCTCCCGACCGCGCCATGAAGGGAGATGCTGGCGGTAGGTCGGAGGCGGCGGGCGCGGCTGGCTCCCGGAGCGCGGTGGGGCCCCGCGCCTCCCCGCCCCTCTCCCCAGCCCTTCCGTGCCGGCGGCCGCCGCGGCTGTATCGGGAAGGCTGGCGGCTCCCAGGGAAGGGACGGGCGCGGCCGGAGGCCCGCCCGGCTCGGCGGCGGGGGGAAGGGGCGGCGGCGCCCTCCGCATCGCCCGCCCCGGCCGTCCTTCCCCGCGGTGCGAGGGGGCGCTCCGGGCCGGCCGCCGCCGGCCTTGCCCCGAGCCCCGGGCCCTCCGCAGCCCTCGTCACCGAGACAGAGCGGGGCCGTGCGGCCAACAGGCCTCTTCGGGGGGCACTCATTTAAGGGGTGCCTGTGGATGAGGACGGGGATGGCCGCGGAGAGCCCCCTCCCCGAGGGGAGCGTTCGGCTGGTTCGCAGGGGCTGCGGACTTGGCGTGGGTGGCGGGAGCGATGTACCGAGGCCTGGGCTAAATCTATTTAACGTGCTGTATCAGGGGTTCCTAAATCGAATAGAGAAAGATGCTTAATATTTTTTTTGTTATTGACATCTTTTTATTTTAGTACTCTCAGTAAAATCAGAGACATATTTCTAGAAAGGATCTCGATTTCTGATGGCCTTAACACGTTAGGCTTTTAAGTCAGCTATGATTTGGTAGGTTAACGTTGTTGCATCCAGGCAAATATTTACACCGAGAAAACACTAAGTAAATGCTATTTGACTCTTTCGTGTTTGTCTTAGGCATCATCAATTTCCTGGTTAATTTCGTTGTTCCTTTTCATTTCCTTCCCCAACAGCCCCATTCCACCTACCCTCCTAATGATCAACAGAGAAATAATACATACTAGCAATGAACTATGCACTGCTGCTTGAACGACAAAAGCTGAAGTTTCTTAATTTAGGGAAGGGAATAAGAAATTACCCTTCTTTGAGTTGGTCTCACTGGATGCTGGAAGTCTCCAGCTCTCTTCAAGTATATACATATACCTTTGGAGACTTCCAGGAATAGTTGGGTTTGTTTTGATCTGGTGGGCTGTTTTTGTTTTGTTTGGGGTTTTTTTGTTGTTGTTGTTTTTTTTGTTTTTGGTTTTTTGTTTGTTTGTTTGTTTGTTTTTGGTTTTTTGTTGTTTATTTGTTTGTTTTGTTTTGTTTTACCATTTGAGCTTGGTAACTTTCAAAACTGTAACAATTGGCTTGTCATTAGTGCTTTAGTCTTCTTGTTTGGTGCTTCTGTTTTATTTTAATCTGAAATGTGGTCCATCACAGTTTATTGCCATTTAAGCTATACCACCTGGAAATATAATTTACTCTGATTTGACTTATTTCCAGCTCCAGGACACTGCTGATACCATGAACACTATTTAGATCTGTATGGCATTCATCCAAACCTAAATATTCAGTCAAAGACATTTTGTGTCTTAAACCTTCACAGTAGAAGATGAATACTATCACACTGTATTGTAGGGAGCAATGGGCTGCTGGACCTGGCCCTAGAAGTCTTCTACAGATGAGAATGTCTTCTTGAGACATGGGTAGGTCATGATGACATAGAACTTGTACTGGCTTCTGGGGAGTTGAGTTTCTTCCCCAGCTGCCTAGGTATTTAGGAGTTCAGTCTATTACAAATAAGATTTCTGATGTGCTTATGGGTAAACTACAGGTGTTGCATTCAAAAATAATTTTTACTGTGTTACTAATAGAATGCTTCCATGGTTGGATCTCCTGTAGGTTTTGAGCATGAAATCTTTTGAGGTTAAAGAGCAAAGTCAACCTAATGTAGGTGTTACAGGTTGAATCATATTTTCTTTCCCTTTCAACCTTTCTCTGTTCTCCCTTTCATTACCTTCTTAGCATCTTTTATTTCAACTGCTGGATTGTTAAAATACTGATAAATATCTTGCTTTGTGAAATACCAGTCCTAAACTACAGTTGCAAATTGTCTTGGTTCTACTAGGTAACTTATTTTTCCTTTCTTTATTTTCTGTGATATTTTCATCTTTTATCTCTGTCTTTTTTTTTTTCCCCTTTCTGGTAAGGACAATCAAGTAGGGAAACAAGTTGCTGAAAAAACCTCCTTTGTTGGAGGTTCTCAAGGCCAGACTGGAGTAACCTGAGTAAACTGCAATAGCCTGGGCTGTCACCAGAGTTGATACTGCCTGAGAAGGAGGTATGACTGGAGACCTTCTGAGGCCATAGAACCAAATAATGGTTTGGGTTGTAAGGGACCTTAAAGGTCATCTAGTTCCAACCCCACTGCTGTGAGCAGGGACAACTTCCACTAGACAAGATTGCTCAAAGCGCTATCCAAGCCTGGCCCTTGAATACTGACAGAGATGGAACATCCACAGTTTCTCTAGGAAACCTGTTCCTGTGCTTCACCACCCACACAGTAAAGACTTTCTTTCTAATATCTAATCTAAACTTACCCTCCTTTATCTTAAGGTCCTTTGCCCTTGTCCTATCACTACACATCCTTGTGAAAAGTCCCTCTCCAGGGACTGTAACTCCCTTTAGGCACTGGAAAACTGCTCTAAGGTCTCCAGGCTGAACAGCTCCTACTCTCTCAGCCTATATTCATAGGAGAGGTGCTCCACCCTGTCTTTGTGGCCTCCTCTGGACTCATTCCAACTGATGAATGTCTTGTGTTGCAGACCCTGGAGCTGGGCCCCTGCAGAACCTAGGTGGGGTCTTACAAGAGCAGAGTTGAGGTCCTTGCCTTGAACTGGCTTATGATTCTATGAACTCAGACTTCCCTTTTTTTTTCCCCCCTTCCCTTCAAAATAAAGCCTTTGTGTACCCAAAGTACCAAAAAGTACCAGAGGTTATGGTGCAACTTCTAGGAACTGCTCTGCAGCAAGGGCATGTCAATTAGTTTGTTTCAAAGGGAAAATAAGAGGATAAATAAAAGAAAAAAAAATCCTAATTCTGTTTTCAGGATTTCAAGTTTAAAATATATAGTCATTAACTTTTTTGCTGGCAATTTCTTAAAGGATAGAAAAGGAAGAATTCGGGAAGGAAAGAATATTTCAGTTTCTTTAATAATTATTTTAACAAAAATTGTAACAAATCTAAAAGAATATAACCACCATTCATTTTAATTTTTATTTAAATAGTGAAAAGATGGATATACAATTTCTAGGCATACGAGCATGTAATTAATGATAAAACAAAATCCCAGAAACATTAAAATAATCACTTAAACAGGCATGCTGCCAGCTGTCTGCCTACAGAGTAGCTCCTTTCCACCTCTGTATCATCTGGGGAGGATGCCCTGATTCCTTCCTTTATAACCCGGAAAAATTGATCCACAGTACTCAGAGCATGTTACTGAATGTGGGATATTATAGGGAGAGGATGGGTTGCTCATCGAATCCACTCAAAGAGTGACCTGGTACTACCTGTCCCCTTACGTTCACAAAGGGCTAAAGGCAATTTCCACCTAGACATGGTTCATGCTGCAAAAGGAAATTCCAGAAGACTGCTTTCTTTTTTTCCAGCATGATTCTTACTAAAGACATGTCTTTTTGTCATCAATGGGCTCTGACATATATTTATATGGACTACATTGCAGTTGACCAATCCTAGGTCAGCAAATGGTGGGTAGGTGGCCCACAATCAAAGTGAATGTTCGAAGTAAATCAGCTGTTAAACTGTGCAAATGTATTTGTGAAGGAAATACATTGCCATTGTTATTTTATCTACATATAATTACTGTGCATTCGGTGGCCATCCTTATATTTTAACATTTTGTCAGCCATTCTGACAGTGTAATTTTAGGACTTGGAAAGCTATCATGGTGACCTGTCATGCCAACAACCAACCTGTTAGGAGGTGGTGGAGGGTCCTCACCAGTCTTGTGCCTTGGTTTCCACTGAAAAGCAAAACTAGCTACTTGTACAGGGAAGTAGCTGCTTCATGCTTGGATATGTTCCACCTTTGGGATACACGGGGAGTTGTGGCTGCATCACTGCACCATGTACACGTATGTGTAGTTTCTTCAAAATTGTATATTGCAGACATGAGAAGGGTTAAATAAAAAGGACAACATTATGTGACAATAGCAGTAGACTGTATATCTGACTCACAAGAGATCTGCCTTTGTATGCAATGAGATATTTAATTCTGCTTGCTGAGTATTATTTTGGCAACAGCTGAGAGGAAGAAGCAATTTTTAAACCTTTCTCAGTTGTGAACCCCAGTCCTGGTATTTTTGGTCTGGGATCCTGTTAGTAAGTGCAAGATATCACCAGTCATTCTTTCCTACCTATATCCAAATAATTTGAAAATGTGAATGTAACTGATTTTTAGAATATTTCCTTCAGTGTACCTTCTTTGTGAGGAAACAGCATTGTTCTGAATAAATACTAAGGTTTGGTCAGTTATTAACAGTATCTCATGTAAAGAATAAAGAGAATCTCCTTAAAGAATAAAGAGATCTTTCAGAATTTTCATCAGATACAATAATTATACCACACAGAGAAAAAGTACTGAAGTAAGCTCTTGAAATTAGTTATGAGTTAATAGCATCCATGGTGGCATGTGCCATGTGATTGTATCCACTGGAATTCTGTCCTTACCCTTCTAAAATAAATATATCTGTACTGTTGTGTATACAGCTTGCTCACTTCAGATTTTTGCTACATGAAAACAAATACTGAAATGCCATTTAATTGTACCCGTACCCAAAATCAGGGATGGAAGAACCTGTGGGTGCAGGGAGCAGGCAATTGAGAAACAGTATCAATTTGCAAAGAAGGAAAGGAGAAGGCCATTAATGAAAGAATGGGAACTTACATTTTTCTTATGATCATGTAATGCATGCTGAAGTTAAGAGAAATCAAATTTCTTTAAGGTAGCCTGTACTTTGGAGGTTTTTAAATTCATAGTATGGAAATGGGGTTTTGTCATCATGCTACGTGTATGGGTGTTCACATCATCTTCCTGTCACCCATTTTAGTTCTCACATTTGTAATTATTGTATTGAAGTGTGTGTGCCACTTTCTGTGTCTCTGCTCTGGAGAAGTTGGAAGTGGAATTGACATTTTCAAAGAAGAGGGAATTGAAGAGAGTGCTTGTAGGTGGCCTGCCTTGGGAGGACCTTCAGACAGTGCTCATGAGATCTCAGGTGACAAAGTCAGTAGGCAGTGAGAAAAAAGTATGTTGGAAGCCAGGCACTGCTGATTCCAATGATTTGTCTGATTTTTGAACTCTCTCTCCATAAGTTGTAGGTAGGAATATTTGCTTTTTTTTTCTGTTTATACTTCTGTGAAGGCATTTTTCAGCTGCCTACTTTGTCAGCCAGAGACATTATAAGCATATTTTCCTGACTTTGTGATAGAGATCTTTTTAGCCGATTATGCTGTATACAGTGAGCTTGCTTTATAAACAAGACTCAGATTTCTCAGCTTTTGATGTCATGGAGGATCAGCTACTTTTTAAAATTTGTCTTTAGATTTTTTAGGAACTGCATATTTCCATCAGAAGGAGTGTCTTGCACTCAGTGGGAATATTGCAAGCTGGGTTATACCTTCTTCTGACTCCTTTTTTCTGAAGTGCACAGTGCTTCTTATGTTCATCTCAACCATTGTCCTGGCATACTTTCATTTCAGCAGAAGCTGCAAATTTAGTGGGTGAGGGTGGTTTAAAAAATGTGGAGGTTGCATGGCTGCAAGTTCAGAGATAGAAAGGAAGAGAACAAGGCTACCCTAATGGATCTGAAGGGGCTCAGTGTAATTTTCTGTTTAATTTTATTACTTCTAATTTGACTTTGCTTCTAAAAATAGAGGAGAAATTTAAGACACCATGTTGCTCCCTGAAAAGGTTGACACCTGCAATGTGAATTTTCATTGCTACTATAAGGAAAGTACTCCAAAGAAATGTGAAATTGTTGTAGCCTTAAAACTCCATGATATTTTCCTGTCTTAAAGCCTGTCTTTTCCCTGCACCTACTATGTCTTAAAAACACTGCAGCTAGAAATACATCCTAGGGAACACATTAAGCCTTTCACATTAATAACAGGTTGTGATCAAAGAAAGACCTAATGACGTATGTCAGAATCCATGCAGGAACTGCAGGGGTGGATTTGTATCGGGGTTAGGGAGGACTACACCTCCCAATTAGCACAGCTTGGTGTACTGCTCGCTGTGTGTCACATGCTGGAAGGAGTTCATGCACAACTCCTCTTCATCCTTCAGCTGGTTCCCCCCTGAGAAACAAGTGCAAAAGGGATTTGCAGTCCAAGGGTTAAAATTACTTACATACATGGCAGAGTCCCGAAACTGCAGCACATGGAAAAGCATGTGTTCCCTGCTAAACTAAAAGTAGTGAGAACAGCAAAACAAGTTGCATAAAAGCTTGAAAGCAACTATGCTATATTTTGAATAATCTCTCTAAAGACCATTTACAAAATATTATTGGTTTGTCATCTTCATTCTGAATTTTTTGTGTGGATTTCTGGTCATTTCAAGTAGAGAAGTAAACTAGCCGATTTTTATATTCCATAGTATTTCCTCCCTTCGAGTTGGTTTTCTATACATGGAGATTTGTTTATTCAAGGCTACTTCTTAAAAATAAGAATTCTAATCTCTTTAGTCACAACACTGATTAGCTCAGCTGGTCAGAGCATGGTGCTTGTAATGCCAAGGCTGTGGGTTTGATATCCATACGAGTTATTCACTTAAGAGTTGGACTTGATGATCCTTCTGGGTCCCTTCCAACTCAGAATACTCTGTGATTTCTGTGATTTAAGTGTATGAACTGAATCCATTACGAACATTTATTATGAACATCTGAAGTTCATGTTATTTTCGGTGCCCAGACCAATTAAAAATTACTTCAACAAACAAAGAGCCACTGGGTAAAAGGGTAAGTGGGAATTTTATTAGAAGGGTATGGCTAATCTTCCTACACATCAAATATATAAATAAGCAAGACTGAGAAAAGCATAAAAACAACATAATCTTTCTAATAGACTGTTGATAATTTTTTGCTTTCTTACCCAAATGGACATAGCTTGTTATTTAGACCATCTTTTATTAAAAAAAAAAAAAAATCAGTAAGTGGCTAAACAAAAATCAGTTTTTCATATCCTGAACCTTTTCTCATAATTATTGATTGCACTTATCTTATTAATTCTCTGTTTATTGCTACGTCTTTTGTTAAAAGCTAACTGGAGCACAGTAATTGCCATTACCAGAACTAGTAAACATAAAATTATTATTTTGTTATTTCACTGATTAGCTTTTGAGTAACAATTTCCAAAAGAACATACTGGCAAGAAACATTTTAGGCAGTGTTTTTCCCTCCTAAGGTTTTGGGAAATGCAGCTCCCAAGGCATTGCAGTAACTTCTTATCACTATGCTAAATGTAGCCATTTTAAGGTTTCATGACCTCAAAAAGCACAGCGGCAGCTCTGAGACTTGAAGCATTTCTGATTGTGCTTTGGTCTAAGTAGAGAAAAAGGTCAATCCATTAAACTGGGAAATAAATAGGAGAAAATGAAAAAAAATTCTAAAGAGGAGGAAGTAGTGAATTCAGTTATGAAACAGAAGTGGGAGCATGAAGCTTGAGCATGAACGTGGAGAGAGGATGCAACCTCTGTGAATATTATTTCATTCTTCATTTGATAGAGAAGACTTATTAATATATAATATTCATTTTACAGTATTGGCATGTTTTTAGTGGCAGCTTACCAGCTTTACTTGTGCTAAGGTTGCTGTGAATGACCATTTTAAATGAATATAGATGTTAGTAGTTGTCCCTTGTTTTGTGCCTTTATATTATTTCTGTTTGTTTTTAAAAAATCAGTTGTTGTATAATGTCAGCTTTTCCAGCTGGGAACATTAGTACAAGACCTCAGCCCTGTTACTCTGTGGTTTGTACAAAGACCAGTGGTTCAGACTTGGATTTGCAGAGACAGGAACCGACCTCTTGAATCTGAGAGAGAAAACAGAGCAGGAGTAGACTTTGAGAGATTTGGAATAAGATGAAGGGTTTACATTTGCCATAACAGCTAAAAAGGTGAGGCAGACAAGGATGTAAGCATAGTGTTTGTACATGAAGCAGCAGCCCATGGGATTGAAAAGGCCAGCTGAGACCAAGCACTGGGCACTTCTGCAGTCCTGAGCCCACTGTTGCCTCCAGCTAATCGAGTGTTTCCTGCATTCCTGTTAAAGTTGTCGTTGTGATACTTGTGGCTGTAACTAACCAGGACCTGCAGTGACAGGACAAGGGAGCAACAGAGTTAAACTGCAAAAGGAAAGATTTAGGTTGGGCATAAAGAAGAAATTCTTTACAATGAAAATGGTGGGGCATACAAACGGGCTGTTCAGAGAAGCTGTGGTAGCCATGTCATTACAAAGTGGACAGGGCTTTCAGCAACTTGATCTAGTGAAAGATGTTCCTGCCCATGGCAGGGGAGTAGGGTTAGATTATCTTTAAAGGTTTCTTCAAACTCAAACCATTCTATGATTCTATCTTATACTAGTTTTGACAAACTTTTAGTTGTCACAGGGCAATGTCACCTGCAAACACTTGGTCCAGAGTAAAGCTCCAGAACAAGGTCCCAAGACCTTGCTTTCTTCCCTACCTCATTTTACTGGGGGGAAAAAACAAAAAGAAATTTCTAAGGGCTTTTATTTCATGAACAATATAATTGTATTTCATGGGCAGACAGTTACTTCTCAGGAGAGTGTATCTTCCTCATCTGTTTTGATTTGCTTCGACTCTGGGATCCATGAACTGCGTCTGTGGGAAAGTCAATACTAGGATCTAACTCACCTTACTGCTCTCATGACGTGTCCCATAATTGTGGCTCACGTGGCTGAGAATACAGAGGGCTCAGTCAGTGCCATCCATGCAGGAATGTCCCAGCTCAGCCTGACCTTATGGAAACAACACATTTTCCTCAGTCCTTCCATGCACCAACACATGCCCTACAGACAGCCAGCCCTCTGGCTGTTGGATAGATAATTGTTAACATCAAAAAAGTATTAGAAAAATACATATTAATAGTAGTATATAGCAAAAAGGAATTTCTGATTTCAGTAAATAACATTAACATCTATTATCTGCTTAACATTGCCTGTTTGCCTTTGTCATATTGGGATTTATCTTAGCCTAGTGCAATAAATGGAAATGTCACCATTTAATTAAATGGCTCCAGGTCAAATCCATCCAATGATTACTCTGTGTTGAAGTCCACAGCAATAGCATTCTTTGCATATTAGAACAGATTTTCTGTCAGCATTACTAAGTTTCTGGTAATTGTTTGTGTTGCATACATTTGTGTTTTTTTTTTTTCTGTAAACTAACGAGAGTCATGTCAGTGATTTATATTTAATAAAATCAATATTCTATTAATCAATAAGTATAAAAGAAGTGCGCATGAAAACAAAATGCTTTAGGTAATTTATAAAACAGTTCAAAATGCGTTATAAAATTGCTTAAGTGAATTAATGTTTTCTTTTTTTTTCTCACCAAGGAGGTTTCATGATTATAGATAAGAGAAGTTAACTTCAGGATGCTAAAAAGGAAACAAAGTTCAAGGGTGGAAGCCCAGCCAGTTACAGATTTTGGTCCCGATGAATCTTTGTCAGACAACGCAGATATTCTATGGATTAACAAACCAGTAGGTATCTCTTTATGTAATTACTAATTTTAATTTAAATGTAACTTGAATTGTTGAAATATGACTTCCACGAAAAAAAATCTGAATTAGATATTAGTCAGAAACAAGTTTTGAACTATAGTTGCTAGTGTACTAGTTCATTTTTTGGAAAACATCGAAGATTAAATAAATTTTTTTCTTTTGGCTGTTGCAAAATTATGGGATAATCAACCAGTATTTTCCAACCAGTTCATCTAATTGATTCTTTTAAAACAACCATCTTTTTATGGTCTCTGGTTCCTAACATGTTCGTTGAAATTACAAGTTCACAAAATGAGCTTTTGAAAAGGATGTTAAAAGGAGGATTTTGTCTCTCAAGTGGTAGCCAACAATAAGCACTTTTGACTTTCAAATCTCTCCTTTTAAAACATTTATGAATATAAAAGTGTTGTTATTTTGGTTGTTTATTTTGAAGTACAGTTATCATTTTTGTGGTACCATTTAACCTAAAACCTTCCTTGAGAAAAAGAGAGGTGTAAAAGTGTCTGGCAATTTGAAACTGGGGAAAATTTCATTAGGAGTGGAGTTACTAATAGACTGTACTGCATTAAGAAAATGTTTGTATCACATAAATATAGTTATTATGATTGAATTATTTATTCAACAATGAACATGGATCAGGGATTCCAATATTCCAGTTCCAGGGATTTCTGGGTTTGCAGAGAAGGCATTTTCACATTTCTCTTAGTGTATAATATTCTTGCTTTTTAAAAGCAGGAAGTAAAATATTCTGAAATAATACCTGTTGTTAGCATTGCATTCATTTAAGGAAACCATCTTCTTTGTAGTAAGGATGCCAGATCCCCTCAGCTTTGCTCCTGAGTTTTAATACCTAAAGCTATGTAGCATGAATTAATAAATGGGTGTTGTCTTGTCAGTTATTTAAGTAGAATGTTTATATTGGCTACTGTAATAAACTCAAAATGTCATTGCAGAAATATATGATGGGTATTTACCTACATTTTTCATCCCACAATGCACGAGATTTTCATGGAGTATTTTTTTCTTGTCGTGCTGATGAACTAGTTGTACAGTGCTTAGTGTTTGTCATACTGACACTTTACTGTGGCAGAGAAAAAGTTTTATATCAGCCACACTTGAATATTTATGTTAATTGTCTCAGTTGAAACAAGGTTCAAAACAAAGTGGATGTTAAAGGGATGTTAGAGATCATTCATCAGGTGCCTTCTGCTTCCAAATTATTAATCTGGGCACAGAGTATGCAAATGATAGAGCTATTCAATTTGGGTCAGATATCATTACATTTAAGTGAGTGAACAGTGAGTATTAAATTAGGTGTCTGTTCTTGAGTCTTTTGGATATCAAAAGGTCTGAGGTACACTGTAAATGAGTGTAGAATTTTTCCCCAGATGAAAAATTTTGATAACTGTACTTCTGTGTTTTTTGTTTAAAGATTTCTTTCTTGAAGTATTTTTCCTTTTTGTTACGATAAGTACAACCTTACCAACTATGATTTATATACTTGCCCGACTTCAAGGTGTTTCAATCATGTTTTGATTTAAAAGAAAAAAATCCAACCCTAAACCACCGCCGTATTGATACATTCTGCTTTTTTGTTACACCTCTCTCTCTGGCTGGCACGGAGGAGTGGGGCTGAGTCCTAATTAGCAAGAGAAATGAACTGTTCTCCTATAGCAGCAAAACTTGATTGGAAGAAAAGTGAATCTTTAAGGAAGTAGCTGTCTGTTTCATAGTATCTTTTATATTTATTCTTTATGTATTTATTCTTTTCATAACCAGAAGGATGTTTTTAATCCTGTGACTCTCACTTAATTTTTTGAGTTGTGAACTGATTTAAAAATAATTTCTTCTTAAGTGTTGAACCACAGTTTCCCACAAATATTTTATTTAATCTATCCATCCAGTTTATAGCTTCAACAAATTCTACTTATTGTCTGCCCATAAATGTAATGAGTTGTCATTTGAAAAGAAATTGAATTACAAGAGCCACAAAATAGAAATTATGGAATCCTAGTTTTCAGTTTCATGGATCTTAGTTTGTGTTTTCTGAATTATACAACCTCACAAATTAACTAATAAAAGTATATATGTGTCTATATATGTATGAGTAATTTAAGAGTGCTTCTTTTTGGTTGAAGACCAAAATGGGGGTCATTATGTAAAAGGGCACAGATGTGTTTATGAAAGAGTGCCAGGATGAGTTATGGAAGCTAAATATTTGAGGGTTTTTTGAACGTCAAAGAAATCTTGCAATATCTCATGTTTGAATTTTGTGGTTTTTTTTCTTTTCAGTGGGTGCACTCTTTACTACGAATTTGTGCCATCATCAGTGTTATTTCTGTGTGTATGAACACTCCAAAAACCTTCGAGCATTATCCGCCTCTCCAGTATGTGACATTTGCTCTTGATACTCTGTTGATGTTTCTTTACACTGCAGAGATGATAGCAAAAATGCATATCCGTGGGATAGTTAAGGTAAGCATTTAAACAGTATTCTCTGTGTGCTTCCAGTGATCTGTATGCTAATGAAATTCGGTATTTGTTTTTTAACTTGCCAGCTCTTCTTGCTATGATTGTTTTTAACTGCAGGCAACACCATGGTGTATAAACTGAAAAGACAGATGGATAAAGATGTAGCTTTACTGCATATTTAATCTCCCCAAAATATAATGCAAGCATTCATAATAAAGGCTTCCTATTAAGAAATTTTATTAGCATAAAGAATGAAAGGAAAAATAAGCTACATACGCATTAGCAAGAATATTTTGTAATTGTCTTTTGGTCCATATATGGACTTAGAGTTTTGATCTTCATTTCATGTGTCTGGATGTGTTGTTGTATGGTTACTTAACTTCAATAAGAACATGAATTTTACTGAGAGCTACTAGAAAAAGTGATCTTGCTTTGACTTTTTTACCTTGATATAGTCCATACTGGTAAACCAAAATGCTTCTCTTATCATATGTCTGCTGTTGTTACTGGGCTAATTTGTGTAAGTGGATTGGAGGCTGCAAAACTGCAGAATGTTTTAGTAATCATTATTAGGTACTTTTATTTAATGATGGTTTCTAGTCTTCTGCAAAAAGATACAAATTCGGCTTTTATGTATAAAATCTATTTGCAGACCTTACTGACAATGCAATTATGGCACTACTGCACATAATAGATAATGTGTGTTATGTTATCCATGCTTTTAACTCCTTAAAGGTCTGGTGACTCCAGAGATAGCCGATGTTGTACTTAAGATTTTAATTTAAGACAGAGCTATTGTGTTGTCATACTTAATGAATATTAATAGTAAAAGTTTAATTGTCATTAATATTTAGAAAGTTACTGAAATAAGATGATTCTGAGAAAATCTTCAGGGGTTGTGTAAAGTCAGAGTAATCCTTTGTGAAGTGCTGTTTCTGGCTGCTACCTGAGCTCTCTTGTTCAGAGATGTCCATGAAGAAAGTGAAGATGTGGATAGAGGATTATATGTGGGGAATTAGTGACATTCATGAGCATTTGACCACTGTGGGAATGAAAAGTTACTATTACAACCAGTACAGCCTTTGCAGAGAAAAGGAAATGTAGATATTAATGTAGAGAGAGAGGGAGGAGTGGCCAACTTTTTATGCAAGACTTGATTTCTGAGCTTTTGAGTATGCAAATACCAACTTCAATCACAGTCAACATCTAGGGGATAAGGAAGATATGCTGCTGCATAGCCTATTGTCTTTACTGGGTTGTTTAAATTTGTGGATTTGTGAGAAAAGAATATTAAAGATTGCCATTGTCCTTATGGGGGACTTCAACTTGCCAGAAATTACCTGGGAGCGTCACATAGCTGGTACAACCTGGGCCAGAAGATTCTTAAAAAATCTGGATGACAACTGTATGGAACAGGTCCTAAGGGAGGTGTTGCGTTCCCTAGATACATTGTAAATGGTACATTCCGTGACCCCTGCTGTGCCCTGTATCTTGGTCCCTCTCCCCTCCTGGCCACACAGAGCTGGCTGGGATCCAATTTCTCCCCGCCCCCCCTTTCCAGACCCTAGAAAAGGTCAGGACCCGCTGACCTCGCTCTCTTTTTCCCCCAAGCTCTCTTCCCCCGTGCTCTTTCACTTTTTCCCCCCAAGCTCTTCCCCCGTGCTCTTTCTTTTTCCCCCCACTCTCTTTTCCCGCATCTCTCTTTTTCCCCCAATCTCTTTTCCCGCACTTCTCTTTTTCCCCCCACTCTCTTCCCCCGCGCTTTTTCTCTTCCCCCGTTCTCTTTCCCCCCCCCCCGCTTTTACCCTGTCCTTCCCCCTCTTTTCTCTCTCTTCCCCCGCTCTTTTCCCTTCCCTTTTCACTCACTACCCACGAGAAATAAACCTGTAACTTTATCAGGGGAAAGAGCCTCTTTTGCTATCTTAACTACGTCTCTGTGGCTAGGGCCCAGGGGAATCTCACCCTAATACTTGAGCTAGACCGGAGGAGGGTGAAGACCCTGTTTTGGGCCGGGAAAAAGCCATAACAGGGAGGTGGCTCAGAAGATGCCATCTTTGATCTACTGCTTGTCAACAGAGTCAATCTCGTGAGTGGAGATCTGCAGCCGTCTTGGCAAGAGTTTAAAATCTCTGTTGACAGGAGGAAAAATGACAGCAAAACCTGAGCTCTGGACCTGAGAAGAGCAGACTTCAGGCTGTTCAGGGAATTAGTAAGTGAGATCCCCTGGGAAAGTGCTTTTGCAGGTGCTGCCATCCATCAGTTCTGGTCACTTTTTAAACATCGTCTCCTAATGACACAGGACCAGGCAACTCCCAAATGTCAGAAGTCAAGCAGACAAGGCAGAACAAAGTCTTCTCTTGGAAATGAGGCAGAAAAGAAAGATGTATGACCTGTGGAAGCAAGGTTAGGTGACATGGATAGATGAGAAGATGCTGCTTGTCACTGTAGGGAGAAAATTCATGGGCCAAAGATCAGCTGGAGTTAAACCTTCCAGAACTGTGGAGGACAATAAAGTGTTTTTGCAAGTATAGTAATGGCAATAGGAAGTGTAAGAATAACATCAATGCTTAACAGGATGAGAATGGTCACCTCACAAACAGGGACATGGACAAGGCAGAGGTGTTTAACACATTCTTTGCCTCCGTGTTCAACATGGATGATGGACAAAAGGGATCTCAGCCTCTGAACTGAATGATCATCTCCCAGTTGTCCTTGAAAATGTTCAGGATCTGCTGCTCCAGCTGGATCCCTACAAATCTATGGAGTCTGATGGGATATATCAAAGAATCCTCAAAGAGGAGTTGATGTCACCACAAAACCTCTCACGATGATTTTTGAGTGGTCTTGGGAATCTGGAAATGTCCCAGCTGACTGGAAGCTGGCAAATGTTGTCCCGATTTTCAACAAGGGCAAGAAGGAGCATCCCAGAAACTACAGGCCTTTCAGGTTCACTGGTAAATTATGGAGAAGATTATTCTAGGAGGTATTGAAAACACCTGAAAGACAATGCCAGCACGGCTTCGAAAGGGGAAAGTCCTGCTTATCAAATCTGATTTCCTTTTATGAGAAAGTAACCCACCTAGCTGATCAAGGGAAGCCAGTGGATGTTATCTTTCTGGATTTCAGTAAAGCTTTCAATACTGTCCCTCACAGGATCCTTCTGGACAAAATGTCCAGCACACAACTGGAGAAACAGATCATGTGATGGGTGAGCAAAATCTGGCTCATGAGTCAGGCACAAAGGGTTACAGTGAATGTGGTGACATCAGACAAGTGACCTGTGGCTAGTGGGGTTCCACAGGGCTCCATCCTCAGCCCTGTGCTCTTCAACATCTTCATTAATGACATGGACACAGGACTGGAAGGGATACTGAGCAAGTTCACAGACACTACAAAACTGGGAGCAACTATTTTCTCCCTTAAAGGCAGGGAGACCCTGCAGAGTGGCCTCAACAAAAGAGGAGGCTGGGCAATCACAACCCCTTTGAAGTTCAACAAGGGAAAGTGCTGGGTTCTGCACCTGGATGGGGCAATCCTGGATGTAGGTACAGAGTGGGGAATGGGATGCTGGAAAACAGTGCCATGGAAAGGGACCTGGGGGTCCTGGTCTATAGAAAGCTGAATATGAGTCAGCAGTTTTGAGTACTACAATATAAGAAAGATATTAAACTATCAGAGAGTGTCCAAAGTAGAGCAACAAAGATGGTGAAGGCCTTGAGGGGAAGACTTATGAGGAGTGGCTGAGGGCGCTGGGTTTGTTCAGCCTGGAGAAGAGGAGATTGAGGGGAGACCTCATTGTGGTCTACAGCTTCTTCATGAGGGGAAGAGGAGACACTGACTCTTCTCTCTGGTGACCAGTGACAGGACCTGAGGCAAAGGCCTGAAGTTGTGTCAGGGGTGGCTTGGGTTGGATATTATCACCCAGAAGGTATTTGGGCACCGGAGCAGGCTCACCAGGGAAGTGGTCACCAGCACCAGCCAGCCTGACAGAGTTCAAGAAGAGTGTGGACAATGTGCTCAGGCACACAGTGTGATTCTGGTGTCCTGTACATGGCTGGGACTTTGACTCAACGATCCTTATGGTTCCCTTCCAACTCAGCTTATTCTGTGATGAATAGGATAGAATAGAATAGAATAGAATAGAATAGAATAGAATAGAATAGAATAGAATAGAATAGAATAGAATAGAATAGAGTAAGTTTGAAGGAACCATTGGAAGGGAACTACAATCATAATCTAGTCCAACTTCATGACCAATTCAGGGCTGACCAAAACTTAAAGTTTTTCACTAAGTGCATTGTCCAAATGCCTCTTAAACACAGGGTTTGAGTGTCAACCATCTCTCTAGGAAGTCTGTTCCAATATTTAACCACTCTCTTTATAAAATGATTTCTAATTACCAGTCTGAACCTTCTGTGACAGCTTTGAACCATTCCCACACATCCTGCCACAAGGTACCAGGGAAGTCAGCATCTCATTCTCCACTTCCCCCCATCAGGAAGCTGTAGAGAGCAGCAAGGTTACGCCTCAGCCTCCTGTTCTCTGAACTGGGCAGACCTAGAGTCCTTAGCTGCTCTGCACAGGATGAACTTGTCTCTGATTGTCGTATGATGAGCTTGTCTTTGAAACATGCCTGATGAGTCTGGGCACACAGAATTAATAGCTGTCTGGAGTTGATCCCATTTCCTCAATTCATGCTATAAATTTATAGATAACAACACAGATTATTTCTTTTGCATACTGACATTTTGCTCTTCCTTTATTAGATAAAAATACAGTAATATAGATTAGATATAACCACTGTTACACAAAGAGAGTTTAAGTAGAAAATGGCTGCATTTATTGTTATTTTAACAATTGAGGATTCGCTTAAAACTTAATGTCTTGTAGCATTCGTCAGTAAATATAATCACACTGAAATGAAGTGCCTTCTTTGGCATCATTTGGAGAACCATAGAATAACTCAGATGCAAGGGACCTCCAGAGGTCATCTGGGCTGACCTGCTGCCCAAAGCAGATCCAGTTAGATAATGTTGCCCGTGGCTTGGGTTGTCCAGATGAATCTCAGACTCCTCCAAGGATGAATAATTCCACAAGCTCTTTAAACAGCCGACTGCAATGCTTGACCAACCTTATGTAAAAAGTATTTCTGGTAAAGCTTAATCAAAAATTTCCATTTTTCTTTCAACGATGTTCAATGAATAATCATTTTTAGTGAAGTATTTGACTTATTCTTTGGATTATAGTTTCTGGGGAAAATATTAGTTAAATATTATAATTTTGCCAAGACCGTATTGATCCATGGACTGCCAAAGATAGTGGCAAATGAAGTAAATAAGGCACTGTTTGGAAACCTATAAGCATTTATTAAAGATGTTTGTATATGAAAAATCTTTATATAAGGCAATTTGTTACTGCAGTGTCCTAATTTAAATGCATTCAAGTCTTTTCGTGAGTGTAGTATCAATAAATTCATTGCCATGTGATTCTACTGAACTTAACCATGAATCAGTATTTCTGTAAATGCTTTAGGATTTGAAATGCTAAAAAACCTTTGAACTATGATTAATGCAAAATTACAGTCCAGCAAGAAACATAATTTATGGAGAAGTTAGGCACCATCCACTTAAGTCCCAGTTAATAACAATGTAAATATAGCTGAGCTAGGAAGATTTTGAAAATGTCTAATTAACACCTTCTGAGGACAAATGAAAAATACACCTTCTTTGGTTTCTAGGGTGTTTTAGAAAAAAAAAAACAACTAATTTCTGAAACTGCTAGCCTTTTATCTGTAAAACTTCTCCCGTTCCTTGTATAAACTAAGTGACAAAAGAAACCAATGCCTCCATCCAAGAGTTTTATTATCCCAGAAGGAAAGTTAAAGTGAAATGTTGCACTGCTATTGTGTCTTTTATTACTCATGTTTCCTTCTGGGTTATTATTGCTGTGCTAGTAAAAGCTATCCAAACTTTGGGCTGCCAGTACAGCTATTGTAACATGTCATGAACAGGTGAACTAATGCTATTAATACATCTCTCTTTACTTTGAAACTTGTATCTGAAAAATTAAATTCAGGCTGTAATTTCTTACTTATTGAAATACCATTAAAAACAGCATTCCATGATAGTCTGCCTAATGTTGTCTGTCAGCATTGTATAAAATATATGTATGAGCAGTAAGAATTTGTAGTGGTTTGTGAAGTTTTATATGATTCAGAGACAGAATTAGAGCAAGTCAGGATGTATTCTTATGCTTGCATTCTAAACAATAATCTTCTATATTGAATTAAAAAAACCATTCTATATTGAAGAATGATGGCTTGGGATAGTAAATGTAATAAAAAATGTAATAGTGCATAGTTAAAGCTTACTGAATTCAATTTGACATTGTTATTTTCATGATTTTTTCAGTTCAGAATTCTACTTCCTTCAACTGATCCTGGATTTGGTCTCATGCTCTTTAGTTCCCAGATTATAAACAGGGTTCACTGACTCTTTGGTTCTGATTCCTGTCATGTTTCATGCTCCTTGGTCAGAAAGAGCTTTGCAATAATCAGCTGCATGAAGGAAGTATTGTCTGTCAAGTGAAAGCAGATCAATCTCCTTCACTTTATCATCAATAAAATTTAAAGTGTTTTACAAATTACATGCAGTTGATATCTACTGCATAACTTACTGATTGATTGGCAGGCTTTTGAGAGCACCATGAAGAAACTACTTTTTGGGTCTGTCAAAATAGTTCATGAGTCAACCTGGAACTTAACTGAAAAGTCTTACGGTCCCTCAGAATCAAAGCTCACATTGATGTGCCCACTCATATGTCACTTAAGAGCATGACTATGTGCTTGACACAAGTCTGTTCTCTGATTCAAGGAAAATTTCCAAAATTATCCCCTCCTTGAAAAAGCAGCTGGGGTGGATTTGAAGAAATGAAGGATAACTCTTAAGCCTAAAGCAGATGTGTTATTAGATGAGCATTGGTCTTCTCAAAGAAAGAGGGCATCCTAACCTGTGACAGAAGGTCTTTATTTCTTTTAATCAGTGGAATGAAAAAATTACCATATGCTTTCTAGCAATATACCTTCTGAAGGTCATCTCACATGGGTATGACCAAGGTAAGGATAGTTTACTTTAAAGGTATCTATGGCCTTTATTAGAAGTGTTTACTTTCAGCTTGTGTATGGGGAGACAGAGAAATATTCCACGTAAATTGCTTGTATTAGACACAGTTGCACTGGTGGCGTTATATATAATAAAATAATCAAAGAGGAAGATGTGCCAAAAACTAGAACAAAAAGGAACCAAGTAATGGTTATTTCAGATGATAATTCAGCCTTTAGGGAATGAAAGATGACTGGATATCATTTCATTCCATAGACACTGCTAGGGTATATGGAATTTTCTTCATTAGACTGCATCTTCCTTGCAGCTCCTAATCACTGTCATGATGGTATGAGAGAACCTACCCTAAATTAATGTTGTGAAAAGGAGGCATGGTTTATCCTACTCCTCCATTAAGAGAGTTACATTGTAAAAAAAAAAAAGCGAGATTTCCTTCTGTCTGTTAAAAAAACCTCCTTGACATTTAATGCTGAAAATGAGAAATTTTTTTATACAACACAAGCACTGCACTAAATTTAATAGGAATATCTTTTTTTCTTTTACTGTGCAGTTGTGACACATGTCAGCTAACAAAGGAGATTGCAAAAAGTCATAAGTAATGGTCCTTAACATTTTCCCCATTGTTAAATCAATTACATTTACAGCAAAACTTTTGTACTAAATGAAGTAGTTGTGAATGGAATTGTCAGTCTCATTTCAGTAGCACTGTGTGCTCTTCACTGACTTCAGAACTCCTGGAAGGGGCAGAAGTGAATGGTTGCATCATTAGCTTTCAACATTCTTGGTGAATTCAGGCAGGAACTGAAACTAAACTTCACCTGCTACCAAAACAGTAACAAATAGATGGGAGCAGTTTTGCTTGTGTCTGTCTAGTACTAAAGACAGCAAATTACTTAGTTAACTGAAATCAGTGGTTTCCAGTGTGTTGGGCGTTTCCAGGCATCAGCATTTGTTGTGTTCAGACAGAACATTTTCCTCATCTCCTCATCATTTTTTTGATAGGTGCTTTGGTTGCTGTAGTTGTTGTCTGTCTGCTCAAGAGGAGAGAACTGAGGATGAAGCTTGCAAAAACTTTTTGGACTTAAAACAGGAAAAGAAAAAGAATATTCATCAGCACTAATTTGAGGGACTGCAGTAGTCTGCAATAAGTTGTTTGTGTCTAAAGTAGGCTCTTTTAAAGGATAATTTATGTGGTCTTTTTTTTTCCATTGATAGAAAAGGAAGCTTAAAGTACATAGGCTAACACCTCACCTGTAGATATCTCAGAGTCAGCAATTTCTCTGCTTCATACATTTATTGTCAGTGGACAACTGGGGACTACAGAAAGTATACACACAATGTGATGCTAAATTATTTTTTAACACTTATGGCATTAACTCATGCATGCTTAAATCAATTTCTTCCATAATCATCCTAATTCATAAGTTAGTCATGAGTTATCAATTACAGAACAAATGTTTACTGCACTTTATTACAAGTTTCTTTATGTTCTTTTGTGTTCTTCTCAGTAGTTTGTGTTCTTTTCAGTAGTTTTAATATTAATTAGCATGCCATTTTCATCAAACAAGAATGGAGAAATTATAAAATTAGTTTAAACTTTCTGATAAGTGATGGAAATATTAATAGAATTTTGGTGAAACGCTGTCAACTGGCTTACCAGATTTTGGTTCCTTCATTAAGGATGTTTCTGTTGCATTACAGACTGAAAAAAGAAGATTGAAATATTGAAATTAATTTTACTCCATGACTTTAGAACTGCTGTATACCCATAGTTTATAAATGAGTTAAGGATCAGGAAGTTATGTTCTTTTCAAAGGTTGGATAGTAAAACAGAATATGTGGCTCCTGTCATCCAGTAATAGTGTGCTCGGATGTGCTTATGATATCTCTGCTGAAAGCTCAGTCTAGGGATGTGCAAGTCACAAACAAAAGTGAGAACCGTGATCTTGAGGCCAGACACATAATCAGTGGAATCAGTTGCAAGTATACGAAAAATTTGGGATGCTTTGACTAAAGAGAGTGAAGGGGAAAAAACAGAAAAAGCTGCTTACCTGTGGTCATAAAAAGCTCTCAGAGCAAATGCAAAAAAGACCATTTGTCATAAGATTTGAGTTGCTGTTTTACCCTATGCCTTGCAATTATAAGATGAAAACTACTTATCCTTGTGACAAATTATTTTACAAACACAGGTATATTAAAATACATATCTATATATATCTGTATATTTAAAAATGGAATTTTGAACTGTGTACAATGTTGTTGGAAACCTAGATGTGTAGTGCAGGTCCTATGCTATACTGTGCTGGCCAAGAATATGTTATATCAAATTGTTTTAAGACTCAATAATGGAATATTTTGGTGTTGGAGCTGTGATTGTTAGTTTTAAATATTATTTCCTATAGAAAGTATTTATATCCATTCTTTGAATATGACAGTCTACAAAAGTTGATTCTTCTGTCTCACCTTTTTCCCGTGTTTGTTGCTGCTTTACTAAGTGTCTACGATGATTGTAAGGACATCTGTTCCCAGGCTACTGAGATTGTGTTGCTTGTAAAATGCTCTGATGCTGTTTCCAGTCACAGAAAATTAAAGAAATTAGAACTGATTATCATGAGGAAAAGAAATTTGAAGTTGCCTGCAGCAGGCTGCTGGTTGGGTGTTACTGCCTGTGGGCTAGGGAAGGTTAGAGACCATGGCACTGGAATATACGCACCTGTTTCTATGGTTACTTGTGTCTGGTTTTATTGGAGTGTTTATTACAGGAAAGTAATGACTCATATTACACAGTGGGGTTTTTTGCACCATTTTTGCATTAACACATTAGAAAATCAAATGCATTTAAATTACTTGGTGAAAGTACATAAGCAGTGTTTCTAAAATAAAAATGGTATTTATTCTAACTGGTCAAGGGGTCATGGAAGTTTTTAGTGAAAAATTATTCTGGGGCATGGATTGAAGTATCTGTCCATATAATAAAATATTTAGTGACTTACCATGGTGATCCAAATTTAACCTAAAAGTTACTAAGAAAAACTATATTGCACACTGAACTTTCAAAATATAGCTAGAAATTGCTTTTTCAATGTACAGACCAATTAGATGAACAAAACTTTACTTTTACGTAATTTTTTTCCCATCTATTAGCACTTTAAAGGATTGCTTCCTTTTTATTCTTCATGAGAACAGCTATTAGTGAGAGATATTTTTAATGTATTACCTCATATCAGAGTAAAATGATACATATATGGGGAAAGTAGTGAAACCAACATACTGGATAAAGTTTTCAGGTAGCAAGAGAGGGGAAGTAATTCGTAATGTGCCTTTCTCTGTTGAAATTTGCATTTTCGAGGAAGTCTGCTATAACTAAAAATTCTATTTTATTTTGTCTTCTCTCTTAATGTTGTCTTCTCTCTTAATTTAAGAGGATCAAACAAGACATGAAGATAAACAAATCTTAATGACATCCAAATCCCTGTTGAAGGGAATAAGAACATTTCTGTACAGCTTTATTTTCATGAAAATGATGAAATTTGTGTGGGATTTTTAAGGGAGTAAGCTGAATGTAAAATTGGATTTCACAGTATTTTGTTCTCCACCATTAATATAAATATGGCTTTCTTACAGCTATACTAGGATTTTTGTTTTGATAAAATTTTCTGGTCTCTGTAGTAAAAAAAATGTATTCTTCAGCTTTTTACAATGCCAATTGCTGAATAATACAGTCCTCCTTCTGGAAAGTGCCTCCTTCTTCTGTATTCCAACTCTCATCATTGTGGGTTTTTTTCTGTTGAATGAGAGCTTTGAATGTCAATCATAAATCTGAGTTTTGTCATGTTAGATGAGACTGTTTGCCTATCAAATCTCCCTGTTCAGCCTCCAGGCAATATTTGATACTTCAGACTAAAAGCTTTCACCTTGAAACATTTGGATCCCAATCTGCCCATTGCATCCACCATAAACACTGGAACTAGGGGAGGGAAGAATACTGCTGAATGAAGCACAGCAGTGTTTATTTCACATCACCTCTGTGAGACTGCAGAATACTTCCAAGCATGAGCAGATGTCCATACATGTGGAACTAGATGTAGAACTGGAGTTAACTCCAAAAAACTGGCATTTGGAGGAGATTGGCTTAGATGCCTGCAACTAGGGAACAGTCTGGGTTGGAAGGAACCTGAAGAGATGGTCTGAACCAACCTCTTGCTCAAAGCAGGGCTCGGAGTTGGTTAGTCAGAGTCCTATGAAATTGAGTCTTAAATATTTCTGGGAAAAGACATGCTAACAATTCTCTGGGCAACGTGATCTGATGTTTAACTGTTCTCACAGTGGAGATTTTTTTCTGTGTGCTTCCTGGAAACAGTGAGTGCTGTTCCATGTAGGGGAATCCTATTAATCCTCCTGATCAGCCACTTTTAGATTTGCTGAACCCTCAAGACATCCAGGGAAGCTGAGTCAGCTAGAAGGGCAACACCTGGAGCACTGAATACAGATGCCTAATGAGCAGATGGAGAGGGAAATGAAATTCAGGCTGTCAGTGCAGTAACCCGTAAAATCTCTGCCGGGCATGTTGGCACCCAGCTGCAATGGTAAGGTGGTGTATGAAGAGAGCAGAAATACAAAGCACCAGCAAAGTTCCCTTCCCCAAGGGTTTAGGAACCGTATTTCTGTTTGGCATTAGCATGTCTTCTCTATGGGCTAGATATGTAGAGTGTGCCTGGAGGCTCTGGATAGTGGTCAATCCAGCGTATGTGACACTTGGTTGAACTGAGATGATCCACAATGCTGTGGGTGACAATTGTGGTGTGTTGTGGCATTCCTTTCCATTGTTTCGTGGAAATGGTTTTTCCCATTGATACTTTGTATTGATGAAGTATATTGTGCAACACTTTGATGATGAAGTGTATTGTGCTTGTTTCTGGTTTGGGTTTGGTTTTTTGTTTGTTTGGTTGGTTGGTTTGTTTTGTTGTTTTTGTGTATGTGTATTTTTATTTTTGTTTGTTTTGTGGGGGTTGTTTGGTTGTTTGTTTAACTGTTTTGGTTTTAACTCTTACTGATTCCCCCACCCCATTTTATTACAGAAAACACTGTTATAGGATTATTAGCAAGTAAAATGGTCCTTGTTTGTCTGTCTGAAAGTCTTCAGTTTTGCTTCAAAGCCAGAATTGTTTCTTCCTTTACAGTCTTTTTGGTGTTTGATTGTTTGTTTTTTTCTGTTAAAAGCAGCAAATGAAATGTGAACACTATAGTTTAATATCCACCCAGTATGATATGAAACATGAAATACTAAATTCAGTGTAGTTAATTACATATATTAACAAAAATCTAGTCTGCCTTAAAACAGGTTTGAAACAGGTTCTTTAGTGAATAGTTCTTTAGCCTTTTATCTTCATTGGTGTTTCCTAAAACAATCTGAAAATGTCAACAAATTCAGTTTAATTATTGTAATGATTGCAAAGGATGAAGTAGTGGTTCTTTAGTGATTAAGGGGGTTTTTTTGGAAGGATCAGTTGAAACTGTGTTCTTGTGTGTCTGTAGCATGTGTGGCATCACTCTATTACCCAAAGGATCAGCAAGAGCTGTGTATCATTTTATTAATTAAAAATAGAGTAATTTGGGGATTTGTGCTGTAAAATCTACTGTTTTTCTAACATAGAATACAAGAATACTCTCAATATTACATTATCTGTTAGGAAAAAGATAAATTATGTGCTATGTGATGTATTACTTAAAGCATCTGATGGTGGAGTAGTTCAGTACAATGCATGAGTAGTTACAAATTGAACTTTTTAATTCAGTGCTGATAAAGTGATATTCACTGTAGTCATTCAGAGTTAAGTTTTACACAGAAATTGTAATTCCATTGGTCTTTTCAAATCAGTTGCTGTTATGTGAGTATATTTTAAATAAGTTCCTTCATTATGAACGAAGATACTTTATCATAAAGAAGACGTGCAGAAAATGAGAAGCTGTGTCATTCCTACACACGTACATTGTTTCTTTTTTCCCCCTATACAGACTTTTAAGTAAATATATTTTGGGTTATTTTGAAGTGATCCTATCAATGTTGTTGACGACTAACTTAGAGGTGAACCGCCCATTTTAAAATATGTCAGTTTTTCTTTAGTTAGTGTGGTCCTAACTAAGCAGTTTCCTTTGTTTCCTACCCTTTGTTCCCAACCTTTGACACGAGGACATTAGTGACAGTTTTATTTTGAGGGATGGAAAAGGAGAATTGCTAAAAGAAGTCAAATGCAGTTTTCCTTCTTGATTAGGCCATACTTCTTCTCTGTTTTTACTGTGTGAGTAAAATATTGGAAGTGCTTGTCAGGTTGGGGGCTGGACTGGATTGTCCATACCGTTCTGCTACTAAGGAGACTATAAACTGCAGGTTTTTAAGTAAATAGGGAAAGTTCAAAGCTGAGCCAAAAATAGAAGGAATGTATGCATAGTCTATGACCAGGTAGGAGATACATACCATCTGTGTGTGTGTATGTATCTGCATATGCAAGGAGAGAGAGAGGTTAGGAAAGGTGCTCCCTGGAGCTCTGATTTAATTTTGTGTCCCACTCACACCTTGGTGCACAACAATGTTTGTGTGGAGTCAAAGAGTGGGGGAAGGAAGGTTGGTTTCCCTAACTCAGATGTGCTCTCTCTTCTAGCTTGCTTTTTCTGTGTTATAATGAGCACTGCGTCTGGAGGAGAAGAAAATACACTCCCAAATTCCTATTCCCTCTATTCCTCTCTATTCCTTCCATTTCATCCTGTGCTTTTTTTGCTGCTCCTAAGATCTCCATAAACATCAGCCTCTACACCTTAATGCTTGTTTATAGTGCTTTACAAAGTAGCCCACAGGATGATCTGAAGGATGTACCAGAGCTGATGACGTGCTTTGTTTACCACTACCAGCACATGCAGGACCCAGTGATCATGAGAGTATGGCACAGTAGCTTCTTGCTACTCTGAGCTTGCTGGTCTCTCTGCATTCTTTCAGCTATCCTATTTGTCAGAAACTGTGAGGAAAAGTGGGATACTCAGATTTTAATGAGAAATCCAACACTGCAGGACTCCTTTCCAAATGATGGTAAATCTGATTATTCAGGGCAAATATCGTATTACTTCTTTTATTTAGCTTTCAGACAGAGTCAGCTGGAAAGAGGCAGGAGGGAAGGGTTCAGAGAACAGGTTGTAGTCAGGGATGAAAGAGAAACAAAAATTCCTTAGGGCAAGCAGGGAGGCAGAGGAGGCTGTTGATTTGCAGGGATTTGCTGTTCATCCCAAAGTGTTTCTGAGGTGTTAAGAGACAAGCAGGGCAGAAATGACCTCGGGGATGTCTGTGCTATCATCTAGCTAAGCTGTCTACCTTACCACTGAGATGCTGAAATTGCTTGAGAAAATTAGCAGACGTAATCAATCTTCAAGCAGATTGCTTTATGCAATTTGGGTGTTAATTTTATAGAGTACTTTGTTTTCAGCAAGGTTGATAATGAAATAAGCGTTTATTAAAGAATTGCAGTCTGTCTAGTCTTCTCATATGAGTTAAACTATAATGGCTGTCATGGAGTGACTGCCCCAAATGTTATTAGTTCTGTCTGTGGTTCTCTTTGTATTTTGTACTGACTCACATTTTCAGCACATTAGGTCTTAATTTATTTTTTCCCCTGTGAACTAGTATAATGATTGTTCAGGGTACCTAATATTGGCTATAGATGTTTTATCATTAATGTGCTCAACAAAATTGAGAAAGTGGATCTTCCAGCACCTTATGGGGCTTTATTTTGGAGGAGTGGCAAATTATTTTGTTGTCTAGATAGGCTGTAAATTGTGTTGCTGGAGAAGCTTTCAGGACTTGCTGTGCACATCAAGATTTCACTATCTACTGTAGGCAGTAGGAAGTCAGCCACTTTAATGACTTTAAGAGGTTTTGATTAGTCTCTGCACAAGGCTTCTTGTCTACAGTACTAATCCTTCATGTTCTGGAATAGTGCATTCAGAAAAAAATACTAAATGAAACTTCATCAATAATTCTCAGATTTCAGCAGACACAATGAAAAAAGGTTGTGGGGTTAACACATTGCAATACTTCAGCTATTTTAGGTATGATGCCACCAGAGGTGTTTAAATGTCATTTATCTGTATTCCTTTCCAAGTCTAAGAGCTGCCATTGACCATGAGTGTGGTATTTCAGCCCAAAGATTTTTTTTCAAATGTGAATGAAACTCACTGTTCATTGCTATTAATATATGTGTTCTACCCTGTGTTTAGCCAGAATTAGATATTTCATGGAAATAGCACGTGTATTCTGAGTTTTGCATTAAGCAGAATGTGGTCCTACCTTAAAAATGCTTCCACGAGCAACTAACATCCACACATCAATACACAGTGTAAAAGCATTAACAATTCCCCATCACATCCACTGCCAGACAAATGGCATATATCAATAGGATTTAGCCAAAACCTCTCCACATGTAAAGTGGAAAGGGCCAGGAGCTCCCCTGAAAGGAGTAGTTTCTTCAGGAGTAATTCAGGTATGCTGAGTCTTTGTGGGTGAGCCACTGGAAGCTGCCCTTACTGGGAGGGTGTAGCGGTGGAAGCAGGCCTGGTGTGACAGTGAGAGCAGTGAGGTGGTGCAGCAGCCTAACTGGTGAGAAGACTGGAAAGGGTCATGACATCTGCCTTTGTGAGGAGAAAACAGCAAAACTGCTTCAATCATACCACACCTATTGTGAAGAGAAAAAGCAGTTTCTAAAAAAAGATTTGGCTTTCAGTGAGAACTTGGTGAGTTATTCAGAGGAGGGTGAATACAGGAACACCTGCCCAAGTTCATGCTCAGATCTGCACAGCATAACTCAGGGAAGACTTTCTGTTTAGACAAAGGGTGCTTAAGAGAAGAAAAGTAATTTTCAAGGAGTTCTTCAGCAAGAGAAAGATCAATCAGCATTTTTGTTCAGAGCCACAATTGAAGGACTGAAGTTGCATGTTGATACAAATCTCATTGGAGATTTGTTCCAGAGTAAGAGATTTAAAGTGTGAGTAGCTGATCTCTGTGGAGAAATAAAATGTTTCTCTTTCACAGATACTGAGCATAACCACTAAATAGCTGAGTTCTCTCAGCCCTGAGTGAAGAGTTATTGATTAGCTCAGAGTTTACATGGGGAACTAAGTCTACTTTCTTCAGGAAGGACAGGCTAAAAATACGATGCAGAAGTTCCTGTTGCTTCCCTTATTTGCAGTCTTCCTCCTCGTAGTTCTTAAATTGAGAACTCTAACATCCTTATGTGTTAGAAAATCCTAGTCTGAGAATAGTGCCAAAGTTCTCTGTCCTCTATTTCTGATTTGAAAATCACTTACTGTATTCTCCTGATTCCCTAATAGTTCACTTCCACCCTGAAGAATTTTTGCAACTGAAATAAATTTTTAAAACATATTTTGTCTTTATTTATACAATATATCATGCTGCCACCTACTACAAGGAATGATAAATCATTTTTAGGATAGTGTATGCCACTGAAAATATTAGATTAGAACAAAACATCTTGTCTGTGCTTTTAGAATCAATGATAATGCTGAGACTTAAAAAAAAAGTAAATTCAAATAACTATAACTGAGATAAAGGAAAATATTTATAAAGCCAGGACTCACATATGAGGCCCAAGTCCAGCAATGGCTTCAAGATTCTCGAGACATGACAATTTTTCTCCAATTATAGCTGTAAAAAGGGGGTGTCAAACATTGTCAATTGCACCTGGAAGATCACTTAAGGGGACCCAAAGAGTGTATAAGGCAGGGAAGGCTGTATTAAATCTGTTGTGAGAAACTTCATTTGAAAAGGTGTGATTTCATGCCCTGAGGTGCATTGTCATTGTCTCTGCATATGTATCCACTTTCCTTAGGTGCATTTTTGTCTAGTCTCCCTTTCAACTTCAAGCTTCATCTCTCTACATGCATTTGTTCCCCATCTTCTTCTGTGCTCCACAAGGTACCCAAAGCTATCTAACACTCAGTCATAATCTAATTAATGTAGATATTTTTCAGTTCAGTGTTTAAAGTGAAGTGTCAGGCATTAGCAGCCCACCAAAGAAATGTTTTTATAGCTTGCAGTAGAGGGCCTATGTTGCACGTTGTCAGGAATGGTGTGAAACATGAGGATATTAAAACATGCAAACTGGAACAGAGGTTGAGAATAGTGCAGTATACAGGAAACTGAGCTTGGATGCAAAATTCTCCTTGGTGCCTTTTAGGAGTGATCTCTGGATTGGACTGTCACCAAAACCATGCTCTGATGTTGTTACAGTGGTTACTATCAGGTGTTTTTGAAATAGCAAGACTTCTTCAGAGCATGGAAAATGATTGAAAACTTATGAAGAAATTAATGTAAAATGATTCTGATTTACTTGAACCTGTTCAACAGCACTGAAATAATTGAATGGTACAATACTGTGTTGCTAGCATTTTACACTGATCTTCCCGTGTAAATATTTTGTCATGGAAAATACAATGGAAAAACAAGTCTAGTGTTCATTTTTTGTGTGTTTTTAAATTTACAGCAAAGTGTTTGTAAGTTCATTATGACACAAACTTAGAAATATCACACAAGAATGAAGTTAGTATTTATTCACCCACATGATGTGTATATGTGTTTCCAGTATATTCTAATCCAGGTACTAGGCTTTTGGAGTCTTTCAAAAGTGGCCTTTTAAAAGTGCACAGGAAAGACTTCCTCTTCTCCTTCCAAGAGCTCTTGTTTATGATATTTGTAAAGTCTGAACATAAACAAAAATTAACCTCTTAGCTTTCCTTTCTTATAGGGTGATAGCTCCTATGTAAAGGATCGTTGGTGTGTGTTTGATGGATTCATGGTCTTTTGTCTTTGGGTGTCACTGGTTTTGCAGGTAATCATTTCATTTCCTTTTACAATGAATAGTTCCTTAATTATGAAAAATACATGGCACAATCAAATAAATGTGAGTTATGGAAATAGAGTTGTACATGGATCAAATTGTTTTAAAAAAACCAAAAACCACGCTGGATTCAACAGATTTATAATTGCACATTGAAGCATATCTACATCAGTAGTAGAATTTATCTTGATTATTTTTTCTTATTTAATCTGAAGTTTGTTAACATAAATCCTGTGCAGTCAGAAGGAGAAAGAGGATCTTCAGAGAGGTGTTTCTTTCCTCCTCCACATGACAGTTGTGCTCATTTCCTTCCAGTGAGTCTAGTAGGGTGCCATGGTGACTAGCTCAGGCACCTAAAGGGAGAATTATTCCAATGGTAGATGTTTGCCATTCTGTAGTTGTAATGATATAGTGGGTGGAGTGGTTTCATGCAGTATCACTCATACCTCACAAAATATTTTCCAGAATTCATGTTAAAGCACAATGAAAAAAGCCCAAAATATTTGGAAATTATTTGATAATTTTTTATAAAGAGAGAAACTTGGATATATTGCAAAAAATTACAGTGTTAACGTATAGGTGAAATTTTGTCCTGCAAATCCGTTGGTCCTTAACTGTACCAGGTTTTCTGGGTAAGAACAGGTTGAAAACTCTGACATTGAGCTTACAATAGCATAAGGATTGTAAAAGTTCTGTAGTGATTGCTGTTAGACACTTATAAAATTTCTGACAAATTTAAAACACCTTGTAATTTTCTGCTTTTTACACAGGGGAGACTTTGGTACACCTTGTACACATGCAGAATGAAGGTTGATTGTTGCAGATAAGAACTGTACATTACCCAGTTTATACATTGCCAGGTTCCCCCTCCATTTTCTTAGTACTTTGAGCAAGCATTAAATCAAGCAGTTACTCTCCAAGAGTGAGAGACAAGGATTAAAACAAGACATTTGCACCCAATCATTCAGCTAAATATTCTTTATTGAGTGAATAACCTGCCAGTGTATTGAGGAAATGATTCCCTGTTCTGTGCCTTAGCGGAAATTTATATTGAAAGTGGAGTCTAGGAGAAGATGATGTACAGTTTTGTCATGCACTTGGAATTAAATGGAGAATTTATAGTCATGTTACAACTCATTAGGCAGCCTGTGTACATATACTTTTATAGCATAGTGCTGTGAAAACCTTAGTGCTGTGCAATGTTAACAGTTACTGATTTTCATATTGGAAATATATTAATCACTTCTAGCAATGTTGTGAGAAACATGTTGAGTAGGACTAGCACAGAAATAGGCAGCTGACACAAGCTTGCACATTCTTCTTGAGTTGTTTGAGACTCAAATATTATGAACATGGGCAGAGTATATTTTGTGAATTTCATTAGGGTAATTTAGAAGTGAATTAAAGTATTCACAAAGACTTTTCTTTTAAAAAAGTGTGATAGAAATAAACTGTAAAATAAGCAAAGATTGAAAATGAAAATTTAAAAGAAGTGTAGTATTAATACTTTCAAAAGTTCTGGAAGTGAACACAGGTGCAGAACAGGGTCATCAGGACAAACTACTAATTCTTTTCTTTTTAGGTATTTGAAATAGCTGAAATAGTTGACCAAATGTCACCTTGGGGCATGTTACGGATTCCACGACCACTCATTATGATTCGAGCATTCCGAATATATTTTCGTTTTGAGCTGCCAAGAACTAGGATAACAAATATCTTGAAGTAAGTAAGGCTGTTTGAAAAATAGCAGAGCTTATTTCAGTTTTGACTTAGAAGACTGACTGTAGTCAGTCAATGACCCTTCATGCTTAATGGCCATTTTCCTCCTGAATTTCACTTCTGGCTAAAAAATTCTTGCTATTTTCCATATTTAAGGAATCATCAAGTTTTATAGAAAATGATCAGAAATTTCAAATGTTTAAATAAATTTTAAAGTATTTTGCTAATAACTGTAGCCAGCAATTTTCAACCAATGGCAGTAAATTCTGTTCTGTTAATATGGACGTTTAATAATCAAGGTGAATACCCTAAATAGGGTTATATTTGTAAACAACAGTACATGAGCACATGCCCTGACCATTCCAGTTATGAGTGTGCACGTATTGCTGTGTATATAGAGATGCAAACAAACACATGTAAGTGTGCTTGTACAGCATGTAATGGCAAAAAAATGTCATAGTAATGTGAAAGAGTTTTTTGGTCTTTATTTGGTATCAAGATTATTTCATCACCGTATCTTTTCTGTATGAGTCATTAAATACTATTTTACAAAAGTCAGATTTTATGCACTTTATTTCGGTATTTTTTTTCACCCTTTGCAGTTTTCAGCTGGTTTAATTACCCTAACTTAGGGGTTTAGAAAAAAAATCACAGCCCCCTTTTCTATTTGTGCACAAAGTGAGAGAACAGTTTTAAGGACAAGTTTTCTGCAGGATGAAATAATTCTCTCTTTGCATGAAAATATTTTCTATTCTAGATCCCTTCAGAGGAGGCGTCACATTGCCTGTGCTTTCAGTGACCTGTTTATCTTTTTCCAGGCGTTCTGGAGAGCAGATATGGAGCGTTTCAATTTTCCTTCTGTTCTTTCTTCTCCTGTATGGGATCCTGGGAGTGCAGATGTTTGGAACTTTTACATATCATTGTGTGACTGATGACACGCAGCCAGGGTGAGTTCACCTGTGCAGGCATGACACGGGCCTGTTCTTTCATTGTGTATGTTTTATTTTAGTTGGCATCAGTAGGTGTAAAATGGACTTAATAGATTAAAAAGCAATCCATCAAAATACACTAAGGCAAATTGAGGAAACAAAAATAGTAAGAATTATGAAAAATACAAATGTTAACTGTGACAGAGATTACAATTTGTGGCATTAGGTTACAGTCTGATTTAGGGGGCTGAGTGACTGTGTATGTTGGGTGGGGCAGGGAGGTGACAGAGCAGGAAAGCAGAGGGGACTATTGCCACTTGAGGCTGACCTGGGTCACTGATGGTTCATCAGATTTTGCACTCTTCTGTCTTTTCCAAGGATGTCTTTTTATGAGGCCAGAGCTAAAAAATCCCTAGAGTCATAGAACCATGGAGTAGTTTGGGCTGGAAGGGACCTTTAATGGTCATCTAGTCCAGCCTCCCTGCAATCAGCAGAGACATGAACTAGATCAGGTTGCTCAGCGCCCCTGTCCAACCTGACCTTGCATGTTTCCAGGGATGGGACATCCACCACCTCTCTTGGCAGCCTCTTTCAGTATCTCAGATATAAGAATTCTTTGGGACCTGATGGTCAGATTCGAAGACCCTTTTTTTCCCAGCCTTTGCAAAATTCTGATGATAAATATTTTATGCTGGTAATTGAGCATATGTCATGTTCTTGATTCAACATCTGCTTAACCACAAGATTACCTCGAAGTACAGTATAGCCTCTTGAATCACTGAGATGGCTCATAAAATCACAGGTAATATACTTACCTGTCCTGTTAAATTAAGGACTTGACTGTGTCCTTGAGTACCATCACATTGTGCGACTCTATTGCATCTGTTTATTTGTTTATTCCCTGCTCCTTTGGATCCTGTTCCTTTGGATAGGGAGATGTTGGCTCTGGAGTTGTGGCCTTTGTTTTAGTCAAAATTGGATGCTTTTATTCCTGTATTGAATTTGTCAGAAAATAAAATTAACAGAGTAAGCATTGTAAGAAAGCAAAACACCACTTAATCTGCTCGTGAGCTAAATAAAATGTCTGATGATTTCAAAACTCTGTATTAAAGCTTTTTCTAAACTAGAACCTAAAAACTATCAAATATAAAATTAGAAGTGGCAGATACAAAAAAGGTTGTAAAATTATTTGAGAATATGCTTGACCAAATACCAAAATATGGTATTTTTTTTTAATTAAAAAAAAATTTGATACATTTTCCTGATTATTTAATCAATAATATAGTAAAATATGGAGCTGATCTTTGTATACTTCATGCATTTGAGTTCTTTCATTCTAACTATTCCTTTCTTTTTTAAGAGAATATCTTTACCACACAGATTTTTTGACAGTTTCCTGTAGATATGGGGAAAATAATGCTTTGTAAAAAATTTGCTTGTGGTAATGAGAAGGTCTGCAGTTTTGTGAGTTAGAGAATGTTGTTTGAAAAAGCGGGTGGAATACCCAACACAGGAAAGATTGGGCATCATGTAATTGCTTGTGTCACTGAATATAATTTTTCCTTAAAATCAGCAGAAAAAGATGAAATGTGACGTAATAATATTTGCCATATGGAAATTTAAGTTTTTAACTTTGGTCTTGCCTGTAAAAATTTTGAGTAATTTTTTCTACATGTATTGGGTTGCTCTCTGAATAAGGCATTATTATTTATTTTTAAATGGTATACAGAAATCCTTTGATTTTAGGTTTTTGAATGGCTGGATTACTGGAAAACCTTAAAAGGGACAAATATCCAGTGTGTAAAATAAAATTTAAAACCTGCCTAGATAGGGTTAAAGCTGGAAAAGACAAATATGCAGAACTAAGGAAATTTTAGACCTGAGGCTGAATATCTAGGCTTAACTCCTTTTTCTTTTAATATCATCAAGTATATGTTTTAGCTGTACAAATATTAGAAATCTAATTTATTTTAAGGTACCTGAGATAGGCACCTTCAGCAAGCATTTAATCACTTTTTCTATCTCCAGACCAGACTTATAATTTTAAATGGCTCCTATGATTGTGTATGATGAGTACAGTTACATTGGACACCACTTTTTTCCCTGAAAGTGTTCCTCCAATTATTCTGATGAATGGTGCTCCTCCAAAGAACAACATACTTTTTTCTTTCTTGTTGATATGTGGATATACACCTCAGTTTTGGCATACTGCTCATTCCTACTCTGAAAATACTATTTCCCTCTCCTTGTCTGTAGTATTCATAATTTTATGTTGTGAAGACCTTCACGTATTTGTTTTTGAAAATTTTGAGGAATGTAGTGCAGAAGCTCAGGTTGGAGTTAGGGTGTGCCTTCTTCATGCAAGTCAGGGCTGACCTTCCTGGAGTTAACTCCAGAATTTATAATTCCCACCGTGGGCTAGGAAAATAAATACAGAGAAAGAAATAACAGTTCTGGTGCAAAAAGAGAACAATATGGACAGATACCTGTCCAAAATATACTTAGAAAGAAGGGGACATGTCACTTCTGAATCCAGGAAAGTTTATTAGATGGGATGTAGTAGAGCACAAAAGTATAAAAATTGCCTTGCCAAATTTTACTTTTGTCTTTGAGGTTCAGTTTCTCAATTTTATAATGAGGGTTAAACATTCCTCTCAGAGGTTGAGTCTGTCTGTCTGTCTCTCTGTTTCAGGTGGCTTAGTTCCAGGCAATGGAGAGTGGCCAAAGTTGGCTGTACTTGTCCTTAAATAACTTCTGTCTTTAATGAGCCACAGCTGTAAATTTTCAATACTTTTTCAAAACAGATTCCAGGCTCCCAAGTCAAGATTAGAAAAATGAAAAGCATCCAATTAGCGACCACCTGTGAGAACTTTAATTTTAAGTGATTTGCCTCTTATTATGCAGAACTCCATGGTAAGCAGGAAGGGTAAAATCTTGTTTTTGTGGTCAAGACTTCATCTATTTCTGACGTTTTAGACATCACTCTTAAGTCTACAGCCTTATGAATTATTATTATGAGGGAGTCAAATTTCTTTTGAAAATGGTGTCTTAAAATCTTCCATTCTATTCTTTTTTTTTGAAAGGACAGGGTATCCTCATCAGACACTTACTGCCTCTTTGACTGCTGCAAGTTCTTTTATCTTTCCAATCTTCTCAATGCCCACACTGCCTGACCTCCTGTCTCTCCACCTCCTCAGTCATTTTCTGATGTTAACTCTGACAAACAAAAATACTGAAGTGAGCTAACCACAGTCTGGGTTTTCGTTCTGTCTGAGAAATCAGCAGAATCTGACTTGCTTACAAAGGCTGAAAAGTTTATTCCTGTTGTTTGATAAGTCTTTTTTTTCTTTGATCCTTACAAATGTCTTCCCTATAAGGAACATTGTCTTCTTCTTAGACAATTTTATTAGTCTATTTCCTCGTGATTATGACTTATCTTTGTTCAACTATGGTGTAAAAACTTTTTCCTGATGATATCTCCAGCCAATATATCTTTTTCTGTCAAGAATTGGTGTATTATGTGGATTTCCATAGAATGGATGTTCTTTACTTGCTTAAAAGATGGTATGTTTGAAATGTAATCTATATATAATCCAATTATCTTCATAAATCTATATATTATGAACAGTTTGACAGGGTATTTTGTGGGGTTTTTTTGTTATATCTGAGGTTAATTTCAGAGATAAACAATATAAGGTGAAAATAAGGTTGCATTCCCAGATCTACTGTAATTTACTGTTGGTAACTTCTAGTATACAAAAGGTACTTTCACACAGCATAAGAGAAATTTTTTCCAAGTCATTGCTGTAGCTACTTAGTGCTTTCTTTATTTTTACTCCCAAGGTATATTTGACTACACAAGAATAATTCCAAATGCATGATCTTTATATAAATACAAAGATATATCTATAAAATATATATATAATCTATATAATCTATATAATCTATATAATATATATAATATATACATTATATATATATAATATATATATAATATATATTTATATATTATATAAATATAAAATTTATATGTATTATTTAGATATATTCCACATCAATAAATTTTCCTTTTGTAAATCTCAGTCTGCACTGGAGCTAAGGGAAATGAAGCCTCATCAAAAGAGAAAGAGCTAATGTGATTAACTGCTATAGATCGTAGTACTTACCTATTTATTTTCCCAAAGTCATTCTTTAAGGTGCCTTTTTTTAACACTTTTGATAAGGTATAGGCTGAATATTTCTATAGACCCAGCTGCCTTGTCACCATGGCAGTCAATTTAAAATCCTTCTTTGCAAAGTTTCTTGTTAAAGCAGGAGATGCCCAGGAAAACAGCTAAGAAAGATAATTACAAGTAATGGAAAGATCTAAGAGGCTCCTGGTCATCTTTCCATCTGACTATGGATAGGCCATGAAAATGTCAGAAAACAGCTTCAAAGACACTGAAGCTGAAAGTTCACCACAATATCTAATAGAGGAAATAAATATGATTAAAAAGAACAAAAAGAATTTGAGATACTGTCTTACATCAGCAGTGGAAAAGTAAGGATGAGTAATCAGGTTTCTGAGAAAGGGATGAAATCAAAGCCCAAGCTTGAAAAATCAATGTAACAGGACTTCTTTAACAGACCACATTAATTTCTTGATTTTAGTGAACAATCAGATCTGCTTTAATATTCTCTTTGGGATTTATTCACAATCTCTCTTACTGGTAGCATGTCTCTAGTATAAACTCCTCAGGGACAAGAGTAATGGAAAAAAATTTTACTTTTCCAGGCCTGATGTTATTTAAACCCCAACTAAAATAAATTAAAATACAGGATCAGTCAAAAAGGGAAGTAATTCAGTTTAAATGGAATCATGTCAGAAGAATGGATGAGAGTGCTGATGTGGTGACCTTTCCTCTGGTGCTCAGAGGGAAGAGCCTCCAGGAGCTGGGCTTTTGTCACTTTCAGAAGGCATGTGTTTTCTGAGCAGAAATCCTATTTCTTGTTAGAATTGTTATACAGATAGTTACCCAAACTAATTACACTGTTGATTCATTTAACACAGATTTTACACTGTTTTTGTTTATCCAGCTCAGTTTTAAACAAAAAGGTGACCTTTTAGCCATGGTCTAGGATAGAATGCTGAGAACCCAATTACCTCAGCTCCTGGTGGCTCAGTAATGACATTCTGTATTAAGATTTGGGGCCATTTAAGTTTACACAATTCTCTGTCTCAGTGCAGACATCAAAGTTGATTGAAATTCTTCTCAGCCTGTCAATCTTTATGAGATTTTTTTTTGAGAATAAGTCCTTTTGAGTAAACTGGAGTGGATTTTAAAGATTATTGGGAAATTGGCTCACTGTAAATACAAGAATTTGAATAATATATCTATCTAATCTCCTTTTTGCTGTAGGGAAAGTTTTATATTGAGCCACAAGATTTTTACCTGATAATTGCTGTACAGAAATAAGGTTTGGTGAGTACTGAGCTTTCCATGGAAACCTGCATGAGTCCAGGATGCCAGAAGTCAGAATATCCTCCAGTGTATCACAAAATTGAGGGAAAGACCATACATCCCCAGAAAAACGGAATCCCAAGAGTGATCTCCACTGAATCTGCCTGGTGGGTTATTGGGTAGTGTTTGATTTCTTAAATATAAAGGAAGCTAGGAAAGTTCTGTTCTTTATATTGCAAGAGGAAGCCAGGCAACTAATACAGAAGGCTGTGGAAGTCCTGACATTCATAGGTTAAATAGCAGTTATCACTGAGCACTACATCTAATTTAACCTTGAAATGCTATGCAATAAATGTGCAAGTATTTATTAGGAGTACTGAGAAAGAATTTTAAGAGATCTGTTTTCATGATGTTTCAGATCTCTTTCTATGGCTGATCTATTTCATACAGTGTTTTGAATACCAGGTGACTACTTTCAGTTTCATATTGTTTTCTGGAAGCTGAATGTGATGCCTAAATTTGATTCCTCTCCCAGTCCTTTGGATTAATGCAATTCAGTAAGGCCTGGGAAATTCTGGAATGTTCATCCATCCTGAGATATTTGTGAGCAGACTGAAGCTATCATCTCAGATATTTTATTGGTTCTGAGAACTTGTGGAGGGTGGGTGGAAGGCAGGAAAACAGTAGAAGCTTAAGAAAGGAGGAAGGAGACAGGACAAGAAAAAACAGGGAATTATGTCTGGAATACTGTAAGCTTAACTTCTTTCCCTGAAAGAATTCTGTGGTGAATAAACAAACAAAAATTTTGTAAGCAGTTGGAAGAAAACAAGGAAGTGAGTAGGAGCTAATACGGATTTCTAAAGGATAAACCATGTCAAACAAGTATAATTGCCTGTGGCAGCATAACAGCCATGTGAATTGGAGAGTAGTGGATGTCATATTTCTTCAGTTTAGAAAGGGTTTGTAGCAGCCTCACAGGACATTTTTGTAAGCTGGCAGGAGAAACATGGTTAAGGTGAAAATAGTCAAAGAATAGGTCCAAAACTGCTTAAAAACCAGGCTCAGTGAGATGCTACTAATGTCAGAACAGAAAGAATGGGGATCCACATAAGTCTTCATGTGCTTTTTGGAGTTTCATTAATACCCTTCATGGTGGCACATAGAATACACTTATTGCACTGAGGATGATGTGAGGTTGGGAGGGACTGCACATATTTCAGAAGGCAAGATTAGAATGAAAGTGGTCTTGAAAAGCTGAAGACGTGATCTGAAAAGTTGGGTGAAAGGCAGCATTAACAATTTACTGCAGTTAGGAAAAACCAGCTGTACAAATACAGCATAGTGAGTGACGGGGAAAAGGTAGTTCTTCATAAAGTGATTTAGAAGCATAATGGAGGAACAGAGATCAACAGTACTCTGCTCTTGTAAAAATGTAAAATTGTAGTATCTTCTAACATAGAGGCATCGTCTGGAGAAAGTCTAAAGGAGACATATATAGAGAGAGAACAGAGCTGATAAAGAGTGTTCAGCAGTTTTCTAACTTTCAAAAAGTAGTGGACATAATACAGGTTTTGCATGGATAAGCACTATTGCACTGAGTAAAGGAATCTGGTCTCTGTAATACAGTAGAATAAGAAGTACATGTAAGACATTTCAGGATGAAAATTTCATGTTAGGATATTAGGAAAAAAGTTTGCAGTGATAGGGATGAAGTTGCACCTGTCTATTTCTTAGAGAGGCTCCCAGTTTCAATCCTTTCACTGACATCTTTAAAACAGGCTGTGGGAACTTCTCTTGGGGAAAGTAGAAACAGACCGAGGCAGAGAACTATATTTAATGTCCTGTTGAGTGTTCGTATCCAACCTTATTTTTCTGTGATTTTATATGGTCCTTCTTCATATAGCAAAAGGTCAGGTATTGTTATTCTGGGTATCTGAAGAGCTAGTTGCCTTTGCTGTATCTCTTTTAAAGGGAGACACATTAGAAGTGAGGAGGATTGGATGCAGAGCTATTGTACATTAGGACAGAAGCGAGAGAGTGGCTTCCTACACTTTTTTATTGTTTTCTCTCCTTTGTGTACCAGCTTAGGTGAAAGCCTATTCATCAAAGTTCCAGCTTCATTTTTCATCCTACCCCAACATGGAATGTCTAAACCTCCCACCAAACATGATTTTTACTATCAGAGGTGCTATTATTAATTTTGGTGTTCCAATTACATAAAATATGTTTCTACTCAATCTTTACATACATCTCCTATCCTTATCACTGCTTTTTCAGCCGCTTATGTAGTTGGTTCCTCACTCCCCTGCTCTCTCTCTCATGTAAGATAGAAGAGATTTTAATAAATTTCAGTAAAAGCCCCCAAATCCAATGTCACTCCTTAGTGTAGAAGACCTGCCTTTATACTCAGTGAACTACACTGTTTGTACTTGACACAAATGCATACCATATTCACTCTTTTCCAGTGCCTAAAATACTTGCCAACCTTCTGTCCCGGTTATAGCAGGCTGTGCTGGGATCACTGATGTGTGATTTGACCAGTTTTCTTCACAAATTCGTATATCACTGCCACTTTCTTCCTTTCAGCTCCTTGTCTTCATCTCCAGTTTGCCTCAAATAAAGGCTTAGCATCCTCTTGCCTTCTCCTTATTAGGGGCGCCTGCCAAGGCTGCAGGAACATCATTACCTGTTACAGTTTAGCCTTTTGTGCTGTCTGCCTCTTTTCTTGATTGTCATGGCCAGTATTAAAAAAGTATTGTAAAAGTACTGCCCAGTGGCAGTATTAAAACTACAATCCAAACCAACTTATTGTACACCTTTTACCTGGCAGGTTTATGAGAAGGGTTTATGAGAGGCTTTTCAGCTGCTATTTGAGGCCAAAGCTTTGGTTACAGACTGTCAATGCCTCATTTAATTTTTCTGTAGAGCAGGAGGTAGGCTGTAGACTTGAAGGCTAGACCAATTTGAGATTTTTACATTTGGGTCTCATGGAAACCCAGCAATGTTTTAGATCCCTGAAAAAGTTATTTGACCTTACCATAAGTCTGCAGCTGTGTATTCTAATGATACTTCTATCTGTAATACCCTGGCAGAGAAGCCCTTTCACCTGATAAAACAGCAATCCAGTGTTCCTGCCTACTTTGAGTACCAGTCATACTATCAAATGGATATACCAATGTGCTTTCTCTCGGGTAAAGTGAGAGGTTTGGCAGATGGGCCCCGTCAGATGGCCAGTCACCAAATGCTAAATAGTTTCCTTTTCAAGCTTGCTGGATGATGTTGAAAATTTTTTCTTAGGTGCTCAGTGATAGCAGCCCCTTCTGCTGGGCTGTCACATCATGTGCCATTTAGATATTTGTGGCTGGTGTGTGTAAATGCATTTGATGAAGGCATCCTGTATATGGTCTTGACACTTTGCAACACAACCTTTAGGAAGCAGTCGGTTTTACATGTAGTTCAGATTTGGATTTAGGGCAGTATGTTTTTATCATGCTGAAGATCACCCTGTCTGGTGCCTAAGGAAAAGGTCTAGTGGGATAAAACTGCATGGTGCAGTGGTCCAAAGAAAGAGTCAGGAAAACCTTCTCCACTCATTGGTTGTAGCTAACCCTGCTTTATGGATCAGGCATCCAAAAGTGCTTGTAAGATTTGATGGAAGTAATTCCCAGATGAACTTCAATCTTGGGATTTTCAAATCCTACAGTGCAGATTATTGGCCTTGTGTTTTCCCTATAGTGGTTAGACAACACCTTAGATGATATTTTTCTGTATTTCATCCAGAGAAATCTGATGCGTAACCTTAGGGTTTTTTTGAAGTGGTGCTGAACGTGCTTTAAAATCAACTTAGATACAGTCTTCAGCTTAGATTGTTTCATACATTTCAGTTTATAACTTTGCAATTTAAAAAAGAAGAGAGGTGTTTTTTACTCTTTCTTTTAAATTCTATAAATAAATATTGTATTGGATTATAATAGTGCTATATATATGTATGAGATCACTTTAACTTTTAAATAAGTCTAATTTAATATACCTCAGTAACATGCAGATTCATGCAAGCTAGCTGGATTTGATTTTAACTCTTCCTGTTTATTTCTTGTATATTAAGGACTTAGAGTGACAGCCTCCTTCACTGTGTAAATGCCATTAATTCATTTTCTTTTTATTCCTCTGAAACAAGTTTTGCATTAGCATACATATAATGAAATTTCCATTTGAATTCAGCTCTGTCGTGACTTATTGTTGCAGTCAGAAAAATGGGGTGTCATAGAGTTGTTATGTCATGTGGAATTTGATGAAATCTCAAAATAGTACTGTTTGTGCATGCTACTTTATAAACAAATGCATACTGGAACTTTTGAAATTTTATTTTCCGAGCGTTTCTTTCTAGTGCCTGCATGTACATTTCAGCACTGTCCTTAGGAAATATTTATTCTTTTACTTACTTTTCTGTGGTGAACTTCCATGACTTTGTTACTTTGAAGGGTAATGGTTGAGTAAGTTGAATTTAATTTCTTCTAATGCCAGTAACAAGTGATCAAACCAATGGCTTGTCAAATTTGTTGAGCAGCTGCAACCATCCTGTTTTCATTTGGGCAATGACACTATTGCCTTTGTGTAACATAAATGATCAGCCATTAGGACAGAATCATCTGACTTTGATGTTAGCACCTGTGCTAGGAACCTAAATGCCCTGAATTTCCTCTCTGGCTGTCAAAGAGAGAAAGGTGCCTCAGGAGTGTGGATGAACCCACTGACCTTGAACCTCTGGAGATGCATTTCTCTCTGTCTTCATTGCCTGAAATGAGGTGGGGTAAGTCAGGACATCAGAGCTGTCTTTACTTGTGCAGGTCCTTCTAGGGGTTCAGGGAAGAGGTGTTGGATCTTTGAACTTTTGCACCCTAAAGTGTGAGATAAGGTCAGTGATTTAATCTGTTCAAAATTCCTGTGCAGTGAGTAGCAACAGAAGGAAGATCAAAGGTACATTTTTGGATCCTATGTGAAATGAAAAGAATACTACAATCAAAATCAAACCAAAGTTTACTCAGTATTGCCACATGTACTAGGCAGTCCAATGTAATGATGCCTTATTACTGAATATGGGCAGAAGAAGAAAGTGCATAAGACCATTACTTTTCTTAATTTGTTGAATAAACATGTAAGTAATTTTCGTCTTCTAAAATTGGTAAAACAAAGTAAGAATATCCAAGTTCCATGCACAGACTCCAACTTAGATACTACAAGATTATGAAAACTGGCAAAAAAAGCCCCAAGCCTGAAAGTAGAGAGATGTTAGTGAATAAAAGTTCTAAACTGAATTGCAAGATATTTAAAAGATCATTTACATTGGGAAAAATTAATGAAAGAAAATATATTAGCGGTAGTAAAATATTACAGTATCTATATATTGAATTTAAAATTAGAAGTAACTATTGATCATCTAGTCTTCAATTTGTTTCCCTTCTATGACACCTTATAGCTTGTGTCTGACTCCAGTGTGTCTCCTAGGTGTGTATCTATTCTTGACCGGTTTGCAGAAAACAGTCATAAGCAAGGGGACTTTTTGTTTCTTACAAAAAACATTTCACTGTTAAAAAAAAGTTAATTTGTCTGGCTTCAACTGCTAGCTTTCTATTCTTATTATACTTTTTTATGCCAGATTACACAGAGCCTTAATTCCTAGTATTTTCTCTGTGTGAATCCACTTACAACAATTGAAGCACCTTTCAGTATGCTTTTTAATAAACTAACATTATTTAGCTCTTTAGGTCTTTTACTGCAAACCACCTGTCATATTCATATTTTTCTGTCATATTCTATTTTTTCAGTGTCATATTTATTTTTCATTCTTCAGTCATATTAATTTTCTTCTATGACTTCCTTGTTTTAAAATACTAAAATGTGATCAAAAATATGTATGTAATATTGATCATAATTTGTATGAATTTCATACAGAGAGGAACATTAATTCATTATTGCTTTTGTGTGTACAGTCTGGGGAAGCAGTTTTTTTCTTGCCATGATGTTATTTGTACCAATATGAGAGGATGCCTTGTTATATCCCCTCATCTCAAAATTTTATGTGGCACCTTCTATAACACAGTATTTCCATCCTCTTATCCCTTTTAATCCCTAGGCTGCAGGCCATAAGATTTGCTTTCAGTGATCCTGCCATTATAACTTTGCATCTGGCTATATTAAAGCACATTTTGGGTTGTTTGATCAAGCTAACCAAGTAATTCTGATAACTTGTCATAATGCCTTGTTCTTATTGTTATTTATGTTTCTATCCTTAATTTTATATGTTTTCCCTCATTGATTCTGGTAGATCATGGTGATCATTTCACTGGCAAGTATTTTTTTGACATGTCAGTTAATCAGTTTTCAGTCCATTTAGCTGGTGCTTTATTGATATTATATAGTGCCAACTTTTTAATCAGTCATGTGTTACTGAATGAATTGCTTTACAAAGTCCAAGCTAGGCAATTTTATTTGACAAATCTCTAATCTTACAAAAATCAGGTTACTATAATGAGAATTATTTTCTCTAAATCCATTCCGGCTACCATTTATTGCATTAATATTCTTTACTCTTTACTAATTAGACTTTTTTATCGGCTCGATTTTTCTTTTGTCTTGTTTGATGTCAGCCTAAGCAGTTGGGCTGCTTGTTCTTTAAAAATTAATGGCACATTAGCATTCTTCCGGAATTTCCCTGCTATTTCAAGATTTATTAAAAATTAATGGAAGAGATGCCCTCAGTTATTTGGGCTTGTTGATTTGAATATAATTATCCCTAGCAGATGCTGTCTGATATTCTCTTCAGTTACTAATTCTTGATTAGTAGAATCTGTGTTTGCCAAGCTAAAATGTGAAATATGGAATGTTGCCAAAGCTTAAGCTTTGTGTTTGTTGTTTATAAAGCCATGAGTCCTTAAGCATGGCCTATCTTATCTTTTAATGTGATAAAAGTAATGAATAGATATGAGACAGTCTTACTAGAAAGAGGTGAAAGCTTTATAGTTATAATTACAGATATAATTATGAGAAATATTAAATATGGATGAAGTTTTCGCACTTACAGTTTAAAAGATAACACAGATTTTTTTGTTTGGTTAAAAACAGAAAACTGGGTCTGAAAGTATGGTACATGTGACTTTATAACATATCATCTAAAAATGACCCTCGGGAATGCTAAGATTATAAAATATCAGAGGAAGAATTATGCCTAAGCAAATCTGTAGCCCTTAAACCAGAGAGGTACCCTCTGAAATTTCTTCCACTTTCACCAGTGATTTTGGATGACAGTTACTGGATTCTCTAGAACCTGTAATGACTCCAGCAGCAGCATGGTTCTAAGTTGCCATCTCTTTCTACAGAAATTAGAAGGTGTATCAGTAGAACGCAATTGCAGCATGGTGCCATTTCACTGAAGTTAACAATTACATATGTATCTGACTACAGTTGACAGGAAATTTTACTCACAGTGAGTGCACGTTGAAAAAATTATGCCAAATCATAATGATAAACTACTGCAAATTTTAGAAATATCAATATCAGTGATTTATTTAATATTGTCCTTGTTAAGCTGAAGTCATAATGGGGTAATAATTATGAAAATGGTAAACATAAAACTTAATGATAGAAACAAAGTTGTTAAAATTATTATAGCACAATGTTATTATTATTCTAACAACTGTGCAGGAGCAGCTGCTACTGTTGGTAGGCCTGTAAAAAGATCACTAGTGTAAGGAAGTAGTCTAGGCCATCTCTTAACTGTAGTTATATGTTCAGTTTCCCACTTAGAGAAGGAAAAGGAGAAGGAGAAAAGGACTTGATTGCATGAGCACACTAAGAATTAAGATATGGCTTTGGGAATAAGAGACACATATAAAAAGAAAAAGCAAAGGAAATTTGCCTAGGTGCTTAGGATGTTTTCGTGGTCACTACGCAACAAATAAACTTTAACCTTTCACCATTTTACTTTTTGTAAGGAATCAGGTAAAAAGCAAGCAATTTTCCCTCTAGGCTTCCTATCTTTCAAGTTCCCAGAGTTGCTGAAAACAAATGTAACTTGGAATACTAAATAAAAATTCTAATATATTTTACTACCTAATGCTATCATCAGGTGTATAGCAATTGCCATGAACTATCTGAGCTTTTAAGAGGCTAAGTTCTAATTAGAAAAGTAATTTAAAACTTCCCTTCTGCACAATGTTTCTGTATAATATTGTCATAAGAATCATAATCAGATTTTCTCATTTTTATTGGTATAAAATTACAGCCATTAATTATAGTTGTGCCATGAGTATTTTTTTTTTAATCTCTGTAAATTCTCTTCCTTAAGGAAAGTCTTTTGGTTGGAGAACAAGGTTATGTGCTCTATAACTGGCTGGAGGTACAGGGGAAAACAAACTAAGGCTGATGACTTGGCTGATCATAGGAAGTGTCTTCTTTTTTTTTAACTTGAAGGGTTTTAAACTTGATGCACTTACTCATAGGCAGGCATTTGCTGTTACTGATGTATCCAAGATGCTCAAGTAGGACTCAGGGCACTCAGAGACCTGGAACCTCCTAGATCAGTATCTAAATGTTGAGGGCTACCATGAGGCATCCCCAAGGCACCAGTAATCAGTGTGAGGAAAATAAAACTGAGGTATAAATTTTGGCTATTTGCATGGACTCAGTTGTGGGAGAGAGCTTTAAATCTAGAATGTGAAGTGTTGGTGACTAAACAACTTATTCTGTATTTGGTGTGAAAATCTGTTCTTTTGCATGATTCAGTGAATTAGAAATATATTTGTAAAATATAAGTTTTTATTTGCTACCCTAGAAATTAGCATTTGCTATATCAGATTTGTGACCTGTGAGGTTCCACTACCATTAATACACATCTATATATATTTTGCTTTTATATTTTATTATTTCAAAAAGGGCTCCAAAACATTATTAAAAACAGAATGCTCATGACACAGCTGACCTTGCTTTCCCACTATGAAGTCAGCTTGTAAATTACATTTCATTTCATAAAATCCTGATAGTAGATAAAATTTAAAGCTTTATAATAATTGTGTTGAATGGTGCAGGGAAGTTGTTTCATAGTAGTAATCATCCTGATTTTCAGAATAAAGACAAATTAATTAGATGTCATTGACCTATATATGTAAGAGAGCAGTGTATTAATATTCATCAGATAACTTGTCTAAAGTCAATGTAGAAACACAGTATTACTTCATCAGAAAGCATTTATTGAGAGATCCTGACTCACCCAGTATCCATTTAATTTGAGCTTCAGGAACAACTTCTGTGTACCATGGAGTTTTCTGGATTTATTTATTTTAAGATTTATTTAGAGTCTCACTAGCTTGGTGCTTTTCCCTTGTGTTCTGGCAATATGGCAAATCAGAAGCATCTCTTCTGAAACATACAGGAATGGATTTTTTTTTCCAGAATTGTATGTTCAGAGTTAAACGTCTAGCAGAATAAAAAACTGTAATTCTTGATATCTAAAGGAAAAATCATTATTCTGTATTAGTACTTTCTATACAGCAGTGTCCATTTTGTGTTTAGGTTCTATCACTTTCTGAATTCATTGCTTGACATTAAGTCGCGGTTATTGAGAGTAACCTTTAAAATCTTCAGAACTGCATAATCTTTCTCTGTTGTCAAAGGTTTTTGTTATCCTTCATCTTATGCTTGGTGTGATTTTGATGAAGCTGGGTTCATAGGGTCCCCCAAGTCTCTAATGAAAATGGATAGCACAGAACACAGTGCCAATTCCTCTGAGCCCTGTTAAGGTATTGCTCCCTCTTTGGGAGCTGCACAATTGCTACTTATTTGCTTCATGATCTACTAGCCATTTTTTTAATGTCTGCTATGGTATTTTTAACATGCAGTAGCTCTCCAGTAAGCAGCTGGGCAGTGCCTGTTTTTTACTGGGACAGACATAGAGTTACTTTTAACAAAGACAGAAAATCCTTCAGCTCCAGTTAAGTCATTTTTACTTATTATTTATACAGTCTTTACCTAATCAAGCATTTTGATATTTTTATTACCTTATCAATAAGTATACTACTTGGGTTTTGTTTTGGTTGGTTTTTTTTTTAGATTTTCTGGATCTGGAAACTACACAAGAAGCTTTCTAATTTTGAATGGCTTTCTGGTGATATCTTAGAAAATGAATAGAATACCAGAATAATTTAAAAAATCCCTTTTTTTCCTCTCCATCTCTATTTTCAGCAGAGAAAGGCTAGCAGAAAACAGGAAGCTAGAAGCTACCACAGTAATTTGTCTCTTAAGGTGTGAAAACCCTTCTTTGAAGAACTCCCCTAATAATGAGAAGGTGCTAAAAGAGGGATTGTTCTCACATGAGCACATTGTGGACCAGTTTTGTAACAGATGCCATGGAAAACAGGCACTGTACTCACAAGAGACATCAATTCAGGTCCTTCCTGTGGTGTACATATGTATGTAATCATAACATTCTTCAGGCACTTAAAAACATGTCAGAGTAACAGTCCTATGTCTTATGCAACAATCTTGTTATTGAAGGATGCCTATCAAGTGGAGTGGAGTGGAGTGAATTATCTCTTTCTACATCCTTGGCATTCCTGTGGAGAACTAATTTCTCAGCTCGCCTGTTGGGTTGATGCTGCACTCCACAGACACTGAATACTCTGCATAGAAATATTGTTGGTCTGTTGGGATGAATTATTTCTTGTTCATAAATTTATCCAGGCACCCTTTCAGCAAGGCATTTAAGCACATTGCCTAATTGAACTTTTGAGATGCTTAAAACTAGTTATGTGCTGAATCAGTATCTCAGTATTTAATTGATATTGAGTATGACCTATGAAGGAATAAAATTTAAATCATCTTATATTGAAAACGTCTGGTGATATTCTAGCCACTTCTAGATATCTAATATTCTCTAGTACATGTGTACTAGTCTATGCTTATTTACTGTCTTGAGGCAGAACACAACTTGCCAAGTGACAGTGATTCAAAAAGGCCTGTATCTGAACAGGTACTATAAGCAGAGACTCTTCATTTTTAGCCTAAATAATATTCAGTGCACAGATTTTATTTTTTTTATTTAAGCTCCTTCTGAAGAAAAAAAAAAAAAAGCTAAGTTTAAATGAAGCACTTAAATGAATGCTTTTCATTGCAGTGATTGAGAGCCAGAAATGCTTTTAATAAAATGCCCTCATGCTGCTGGCCTCTTGGGATTTGAGGGATTTTCTAATGCAAGCCATGATGTGTAATTCATTAGCTACCAGTAGCTGGGGTTCTGAATCTGCCTGAGCTAATGAATTAATTTTAGTTTCTAAAAATATATGTAAAATATTGTTTTATATTAATCCTATATATGATAATGGCTTTTGGATGGCAGTATCATAAATCTAACGTAAAGAATGCAATTGGGTATGAATTAACATCTTCTAGTTTAAAAGCATTAGGGTGAACAGATTAATTTTTAAATACTTGAGTGACATGTGCTGAGCATGTTTGCAAATGTGGAACAAATACACATATGCTTGTGTATCTAGCTGTCTTTTTAGTTATACACATTGCTAAATTTCAGTATTCTTTAAAACTCCATCTGGAACTGTACATGTCTGTGTGTACATCCATGCAGCTATATATGTCTCTCTGGTATCATAAAGAAATTACTACAGGATAGATGCCACAACTGTTATTTATCTGCATTTATAATTGCCTAGGAAAAATTCTGTAGGATGTTTTGGTTTCACACTGACAGATTTCAAATAATGTAATGCTATTCCATGCAGTGCATAAAAGCAATAAAAATAAAGTCATTAAAGCTTCTATTCACCCAGTTTAGTTGTCAAAATGTATCTGTGACTTAGATTGAAGGAAAAGGACTTTCAGAAGAACAATAAGATACTAATTATATTAAAGGGCAGGCTGAAAAGTTTCTCTTTTTCTGTGGAAAGCAAGACAATTTAAAAATATATATTTTAAGACAGTGACTGATGCCTCAGGATAACAGAGTGAATACTACAACATTTTTAGTAACTTTCAGCAATTCATTTTGGGTTTTTTAATGTCAAAAGTCTATGCTGTAACCAGGAAGTCAAAATCAACATGAACATGAATGGAAAATTCCACTAACTGTTTTTTTTTTCTCAGACCTCACAGAACTCACTGTGATTAGCTTTTCATGTCTGATTTGAAATTGCTCTAGGACTGGACCAAAAATCAGGATTTTCATATGCTGGATGAGAGAATACAAGCAGGGAGAAAAACAGTTGTTGCTTAACTGTGTGCTCATTCAGCAGAGTTGGAGCCTTATTTGGACCTTGGCAGGGACCTGCTCAGGGTGGAGGGTGTGGTTTGCTAAGGTTACCTCTTAACTGAACTGCTTCTGGGAAAATGGGCTGGTCACTCTGTGACAAATGATTGTGCATTGTGATTATTAACTGGGCACTGTAAGTGATTAGGGGGAACCAACTGCCTGAGCTTCTCCCTCCCAAAGTTAGGGAGTACTTAGATAATCCATATTTATGTGTGCATGCCACAGGCATGGATTGAATAGAACAGAGAGCCACAAACTTGTCCTCCCTCTCCTTTCAGCTTCTATGGCCCTTAGCGCTGGGCCTACCTAAATTCCCATTGTGGCCCAGTGTGACAAAATCTCCAGCAGCTCAACCACAGCTGCCAGAGAAACTGGGAAAACAAGTGATGCTCAGCCTCTGAGAACAGTAAAAAAATGGCCAGCACTGTGACATTGTGTTGGGGCACTGGCCCTTGTCTCATGATCTTTCTATTTTAAAATGTTTCTTTCAATTATATAGATCACCTTGATCCAATTCAAACCAGTTCAAATTTTTTCACCTCTTCTACCAAATCATTACTGGACTGACCTAAAAGTAAGTTAGATCAGTTTCAGTCACAGCAGTGCCTAGATACTAATTGCACTACACATGTAGTGGTTTGACTTCTTTCCTGTGATCCTTGATCTGTGGTGGAAACCTGTCTTGACCAAGTTACAACAAGCTGAATGCATATTCTGGTGACTAGCAAGTTATCCACAAGGATCCTTTTAAGGAGTGTCAAAGCAAGCACAGGTAATGCCTTTGTAAGTCAAAGTCATAGGACTGACTGCAGTTGAACACACTCTCAGGATCTGCAAAGGAGCCTGGAACATTGTCTTTAAATTGCATTAAAGAGCAATTGGAGCAGCTGAATGTTAACTCTTCCATTTCTTGGAGAGTTGCCATTTTTATGGAGTCTCTAGGCATTAGTATGAAATTTCTGCTGGTAGTATTTGTGCTGTCATTCCATAAGGATGAAGTTCTAGGAGTGTGTTAGCTTGCCCTTTACAGTAAGTGCTTAATTAATGAAAATAGTGTATACCAAAGAACATCAGATAGTAAAAATAACAGCTGATGAACATTTCACTTTAGTCCTCTCACTTTCAAATATTTAGTTTTGCTATGGACTGAGTTTATGTAACAACTTAATTTTGTATTTTCCACAGAAATGTAACCTGGAATAATTTAGCTATCCCAGACACCCACTGTTCCAGAGAGCTAGAAGAAGGGTACCAGTGCCCACCTGGATTTAAATGCATGGACCTTGAAGATCTGGGACTAAGCAGGCAAGAGCTGGGCTACAGTGGCTTTAATGAGATAGGTCTGTCCTACTGGTAAAATCCATTTCAGTATCCATTTAAAAATGTTTTTGAAATGAATGGAACAGGTAGTTCATGTCTGTGCTGAAAAAACATCAAGTGCTTTGCAGTTATGATACGTTTTTACATTGCCTGGGATCCCAGGATTTAAAGAAAACTTTAAAACAGTGTCTTTATAAGGAGTCAACTGTTGATCATCACCAGTATGCAAATGCGATGACTAATTTCTGTTTTATTTTTGATTCATTTTAGAGCATAAAATCCCTTCTGTTTGTCTAATTTTAGTAGTAATTCCCATAAAACAATCCAGAATTACCTTGATAATCATCTTGTTACTAAGGAGAAGATGGGAGAAAAAATGATATCATGTATCTGTAGCAATCTTGATCCAAACTGTGTAAGTCAAAACATCAGCCAGAAAAATTGTTGAGAGTCAAGCAGATTTTGCAATAGTGTGGTCATTGTGACACACACACAGAGAGAGAGAGAGAGAGAGAGAGATTCACACACCTGACTCCAAGTTGGTCGAGCAGCAAAAGATCTCTTTATTTACATAATATGACTATTTATGGAAATCTAACAATGAGCATGGATTGGACAGTGATGATGAGACCTCTTGACTCCACTGGTTCATCAAAATATGTCAATCAGTGCTCACTTCCTCCAAAGAGGAATGCAAAACAATCCACTGTGTATCTGAAAGAGTATGAGAAAGTGTAACAAGAATGTATCAACACTCAGAAGGCTAGAAACAGGTGCAACAATACAGGTGCAATTTGTGTTCTGTGCAAAACGCTGCAGTTACCAGGAGAATGTTTTCTCTGACAGCTGCAATGTATTGTGCCATCCCCATGAGGAATTAAATGTAGAACACAAAAACAGGAAAGGTGGAAGGAACATGGGCAGCTGTGGTAAGATGCACATCCAAATGGAAAATAGGCAGTTACTCTGTCAGAACCTTGTGGTAATTTCACATTTATTGAGCAGACAAAGGTCCAACAGGAGCCTGCAGCTGTAAATTTTCATTTCGGAACGGGTAGGAAAGTATCTTCGGATGATAGAGCATACCCACAGGCTGAATTCTTTCTGATGCATCATTTTGACTCTGATAAGGTTTGTTTTGGTTTTGTTTTTTTTTTTCATTTTTCTGGCTTGAGCTCCAGACTGTTATCCTGGCCTCAGCTGAATTTGGAGGTAATGAAGAGGTTTAACGACTGGATTTAAAAAAGTTTTTTGGAGTGTTGAAAGTCTTTGCAGCTGAAATTGCTTCAGTTGTTTCCTGAATATTCAGGTTTCTGGATATACATAATGAGCCAGAGAGTTACAAGGAAGTGTCAGAGTCCTGCTACAAGTACTCTTTGGTACCAAATAATTAATGAACAAAACCTGCAATTTATGTCTTTTCTTTCTTCATGTGAGAAAGGGAGAAAAACCTGATTTCAGCCCAGCACATTCTGTTCGCTCTGGGAGTTAGAAGCATATCATTTGTTCAGTACTGTTAGATGGATAGCACCATAGTTAGTACCAAATTTTCTATAATTTTTTTCTTCTGTAGATCTCAAAGAACAATCTTGTTTGATCTCTTAGTCACCTGCAGATTTACTGTCATGCCTGGATGAACATGGACAGACTTCACACTAGAATCTAAAATCATCCTCATTCAAGTTCTGTAGTTGCAAGTAGGAGAGTATGAGATTAGCAGTATTTCCAGAATAATTAGGCTTTAGATTGAAATCACCTTTATCATGTTATGAGAAAAAAAAAATGTGGCATTGAAGGGTGTTGTTCTAGCTGCCTACCTGGTCACCAGGGAAAAGTAGTTGCAATGTCTTAGACAAGCTTCAATGGCTAGAAGAGTTGAATGAGACCAAGAGTGCTTAATAAAGGAGGCCAACTTCTTTTTAATGATGGGGGCAGGCTGGCAAAGACACGTGAAATAGTTTGTCCATGGATACCTTCAAAACAGGTTAAAAAAAACAGGACTGAAACTCTGGTCTCCTGAGTTACAGTGCTATGCCTTATCAATGTGTATTTCAATATACAATCGATATGAAGGGCAGAGATTGCTAATGGACCTAGGAGACTTGTAACTGATAAATTGTTTTTGTCTAGAAATAGGCAACCAGGATATAACCCCTCAGAACTGTAGTCAGAAGTTAAATTGCATATCAACTGAAGGCTGATAACTAAACTTTAAAATACTGGATAAAACATAGAACCTTTCCCAAAAAATGTTAAATAAACTTCCTCAAATTAGGATGTTTATAAACAGGATTATAACAGCAAGTTCATCAATATTTTCTAAATATACTTTTTGTGATGCACCTTTTTGTGTAGTTAACAGGTAAGTTATGAAATAAATATTTTCTGTGTAATTATACTATTTTTTGTATATTCATTGGTATTTCATTTGCAGATATTATGATGCAGCCTGTCCTGTTGGATCCTCAAATCTATCATTACAAAAATCACAAGACCATAGTATTTTGGCAGCTACTGTATAATTAGTAACTCTTAATATGTGGCATATAAGTACAAGCTATGAATATTTGAATTTGATAATTTCTGTTATTTTTCTTCTCTTGAAAGAAAAAAATGAGAGGTTTCTTACAATGTTATTACTGGGTGAAGACCAAATTTTTCTAATCAGATAAAAGTTAATAATTGTGAATATGCCGATTACGTAGCTTCACATTTGGAAGATACCTTGATTTTGGCCATGCTCTGGTCCCATTTTTATAAGTGGCTTTGACTTTAAAGGATGAAGATTTGAAAGATGATAGCGTAAGTTTTGGTACTTATTTAAATAAATGAAATATATTTATTTCCCAAGTTTCTATTTTTAGTTTTGAGGTGTTCTATTTATCTGTTTTATGTTTCCATGGAAGTATATATGTATTGTTTAAGAAAGAACACAGTTATAGACTACTGATGTGAAGTAATCTTGTCAAGATAATTTAGACCATCTCCTTCTGATGAGAAGTAGAATTCATAATCTTTCCAGGCAACCAATTGTGTTGCTTCATTGTCTGTCCCCTTAGGAAGATTTTCCTAAAGTATAGCCGGTGTCTTTCTTTTTTATGGAATTTAAGGTCATAATTTCTCACCTTATTCACTGCTGGCATAGAGAAAACCTTTAAAAAAGCTTGTCTGTATCTTTCATTATGCCTTCCATATGGTTCTAAATGTTTCAGTCTTTTCCTAGAAGACTTATACCTTAAATTGTTCTTACTCTCCATCTCTAGACCTTCTCTGGCTTATCCACACTTAGCTGAAATGCAGTACTGTCAGAGTACCCCAGCAGAGCCATTATTTTATGTGGTTTTAAGCTCTATTACAATTTCTACATCCCAGTGAGATGTTTTCCATTTTCAGAATAACATATTGTGAGTGATTCATGCTTTTCTAATTTATTACAGCCCTTGTGTCCTACTGAAAGAGCTGCCATTACTGTTTCCCATCTTTTATTTGTTTATTTATATTTTTTTAAATGTAAATGCTTGCATTTGTCTCTGTTGAAAAGCATACTTACTTTTGTTTTTCCAGACTATTTCTTTAATTTGCAAGATCTTTAGGATTTTTAATTCTCCCCTCCTGATTACTTGTCCTGCCTTTTAGTATACTTTTATCTGAAATTACATGAGTATAATTTATTTATTATCAACCTGATCAAGAGTGAGAAAATAAAGAGACCCTGACCAAGATTAGACTCTGGAACTTTGTTTGACAGTCTTCTTTCCTGACAGTGTTTCATTAATAGCTGCTCATAAGGACACGTAACAAATGGTTTTGCACCCATCACGGAGCAGCATCACCTAGCCATATTCCTGTGTGTTATCATGGTGAGACAATGTTAAAAGCCTTTAAAAGCCTTTTAAAATATATAGTGTTTCCTTTCTCTTTACACTTGCCTTCATTCCACATTTGTACAGCAGTGATATAGGGAGATTTGTGCCATAGGTTCTCAAGTGCCTGCACGCTTTAAGGTATATTAATAACATGATACTTACACAAGATGCATGTGAAGATCATTTTTGCAACATGGGCTACATTAGTGTATATCTACAGCTAATGCCTCTGTCCTTTAATGTACATATTCTAGATTGCATATAGAATGAAATAAACACCAATTAGTATTGCCAACTTTGCAAGTGCAATCTCTTAAGAGTGTAGTTATTAAAATCCAGGGAAGTTCTGTCTGGCAGTACCTCTGAAAAAGTTATAGGCAAAAGTCACAGAGGTTTATCTCATAACTGTTTGTGAAACTGAAGAATTAATGAAATATGAACCAATTAGCTAAGTTCCCAGTCCCTCAAATCCTTTTGTTTGTGAAGTTCTGAAATGGGAGGAAGGAATAGTAAGGAAAGAATAACATACCCGTCTAGGTGAGCTGACATCAGCTGTTTCAGATTCCACCTAAGAGGCTACAGGAAGTTCCTACTTTCTGATAGTAAATTGCTCATGAACTCAGTAGAAGCCCAAGTACTCTTTCTAACAGTTAGATACAGAACTGGACTTCTTAAGTAGGGGTTTTTCTTACAGAGTATGAGCCTTAATATAAAATTGAATCATTTATTCTTCAGGATGCCTGAAAGAATTTTTGCATGCTACCTGTGGGGCTGAGTGGAAGTAAGAGAAAGGATATGAAAGAAAGGCTTGGTTGCCTGTGTGGATGTGGGTAGCAAAATTCCTTACTATTGTCTATATCTGTATGGTACTGTCAAACTCTTCTCTTTCTCAGACTTCTTATCTGGTTTTAATTTGGGCTTCTATAAAAAGGTTTATGTTTTCTTCATCTTAGAACAGCTTTCAGCCTTGTCTCCCACTGAGAGCATCAGGTACATTCACAGCTAGCCTATTTCTTCTTTCTGATTTTATTCTCTTCTTTGTATTTTTCCTAGCTGTCTTTAATTGCATAGGGTGTAGCTGAGAGCGTGACAGTATTATGAAGTGTGTAAAAAAAGTTAAGCTAAATACTGAGAAAAATTACTTTTTTTTTGTGAGCAGACACTACTAATTGTAAAAATTATTAGTCATATGATTGTATTTGTTTAAGTATTTTCATCCAATATACCTAAAAAACATAAATGTATTTGTTGAATTAAATAAGAGCATACAAGTCTTGGGAATTGGAGGGCTATGACAAGTGCTTCTGCCTTACATCTCACTGTTTATCTGGTGTGCATCTACCTTTAGTCAATATTTAACATGGCAGTAACTGCTATCAGGGCCACACTGAGGGTGCTGGCAGAGCTGTCTATGCAGTGCTGTTGAAAAGGGTGTCTCCTAGATGCAAACGTGCCAGAATCCCCCCTGTTGTTGGATCCTGTACAGATTTCCTCCTTACCTGCACTTTGCACACTGTACAGAGTCTTTTGCATTCGGGTTTTGTAACATCAGCTAGTAATCATTCCACGTGCCTCGTGGGTGCAATCATCTGCAATCATCTACAGATGTAGACTTGCAGCACATCACTGATTTTACTCTTCACATAATTCTGGAGAAGGTTTTTTTCATGATTTGCAGTGCTCCATATTGCTTTAAATAGTCTCAAAAGGAAAAGGAAGTCCCGAATACAGATACCTAGAGATGTAAAAATATTTTACAAAATAAGCAAGAGAAGTTTTAGGCCATGAGAGATCATTCTGAAAGGAGAAGGAGATCTAATTCTATTCTTAATATCAACCCATCTGCCGATTCCTAGGGCCAGTACCCTATTAAATGAGACTAATTACTTCTTGTACCTGCAAAGAGTGTGTGACAAAGACTACCATATTAATGGCCATTTTACATATATAAGTATATTTTACATATTTTTTTTTACATAAACACACATATTCTATCTCGAAGAAAACAAAATTTCAGTGGTAAGGAGTGCTTCAAAGCCAATATACAAAGACTACATCTGTATTAAACCTTACTCGCCTTACCATAGAAGTGAGCACTGTTCATTGGCACAGTGAGCCAGCAAAATCATCTCATTTATGGCCTGTAAAACAGCAACAGAGCTTTGGGTCTCAGATATTTCTCGCTTTTATTGAAAGGGCTTCTTACTTATAATGTGGGACCCAGAAATTACATATGAGAGCCTTTATAAAATTGATAACTATATGAAAAATGTCTGCCATGGCTAGATTAAAAGTGAACCTAATTTAATGTTTGTGAAAGGAAACTTCACTGTGCAGCCAAATTTTCTCAGTTCGATTATAGGTATTATTTTAATAAAATACTTGTGCAATGATCAAAATAACCCTTTTGTTTATGCATAAATTGAAATTTTATCTACCAAACACGGGAATTACTTTGGTTCTTTTACAAGTTTTCTTATGATGGGGGAAATACTTGTGCATGTGCAACCCTTTGGAATTGCAAAGGCATTGCTCTTAGACTGGAGGACTGGGTAGCATTAGGTCCATTGTTCAGAAGAAAGGAATTAAGTTAGTATGCTGTGAATCTGAATCTGCCACAATCCATAAAGGACGTTTTCCATGAGAGATTTCAATGTTTCTAAGAGATTGGGTACCTATCCTCTTGGATTACAATTCAGAAGGGCCACAGAGTTTATTGAGTGGTGTGATGTCATAAATATAACAAAAATCTGGAGGAGGAAAGATGCTCACACTAGTCTAAAATAAAAGCTGAAAAGTGATTTTAAATCAGATGCCAAATTAGGTACTCCTAGAAACTGCAAGAATTCAGAGCTACAAGTCCATTTGTTTATGTGGACATCTATATCATTAATTTGATACAAATTCTTAAAGCTAAAGTAGAAGTGACCCATGTTTTTATATAGTAGTGCAGCGGTCAAAGCGAGAGACCTCCATTCTGGAAGGATACCCTGCTAACTAACCCCTGTGCATGGGCTGAGCAGACCGTGGTTCCTTCCTTTTCTCTCTGAGTCTGCAGCAGCAGGCATTCCTGCTGCAGGCACCTTAGGAAAGCAAGCAACAGGAGACTGGTTCTAAAGGGAGTTCTATAAAGACTTGCTCCTTGTCATTCTTCTGTGAAATTATTTCTAATTTTTCTCCATGGTCCACCTCATCTCAAGATGGATAAAACCATCTTTAACATTTAGGAGACTGAATGTTAACAAGGCATATCAAGATGAAAGAGAACACTTGAAATTCTGACTTGACATTCCAGCTGCCACTGGATGAGAAGAGTGTCCTTCACTGATGGCAGAAGCTGACCTTTTAGTTACTCTGTCACAACCACTCACCTGACCCAGGCAGCTTGGCTTTGGTAGTAGTATTAGCAGCCACTTGGTCTTTCCATGTCCCTGGCATAGGCAAGAGGGGCAGGTGGATTATGATTGATTAGTTGTCCTAAGCAAATGACTACTTTACCAGCTCTGAGAATTCAACATCCATGAAAAGCAGTTAATTATGGGTTGATGAACAGAATAAAATTTACACTAGCAGGTTATTTGCTCAAAGTAGAAGGTAGAGCTGAATAGTGAAAAGGATTGTGATGGTTTTTATCAGACTCCCAACATCAGTCCTTTCTCCCTCCATTGCCCTTTCACACAATCATGTCTCCTGAATGAAGCTGGTGTCACTTTGCACAAAGATGGCCAGAAATGCAGATCAGCATCACCACCACAGCCTGAATCCCTGGACTCTGAGTAATTTGGTATCTGGGATAATAGAAAGCAGTGAGTGGGTGTAATTGTTTAGTCAGAGCCTCCATTTAATTGTATGCATTAAAGGCTGAAAGGTTGAGCTCTTATGAAATAAGCATTGGTTCAATAATGATTTCATCAAAACTTTCAGCCAGACTCTTTTAATCTATAGATAATATGTATGCTTGATACATGTATTGAGTCTTCATGCTCTGTTTATCCCAGCAAGTCTATCATAGTATTAAATACTTTGATAAAATGGTCTAATTTATTCCAGTAATGCAGGTCTTTGATTCAGGTGCTTTCATGCAGTGTCTAGTAAGAAGCCCTTCATCCATGACTTTGGCTGGTGGAGTTATCATGTGGTAACATGACAAGTGATAGTGATGTTAATGTGTGAAGGTGTCAGAATGTAATTAGGGAAGCCATTCAGACTGTCTAGTAATAAAACACATATTTTCTAAATGTGAGCCAAAATTACTTATAGCATGCCCCATTAGTCCACTGATTGAGAAACCACTTGAAATCCTTATTTCAAAAATGGTGATAGATTTTTTTTTCCACTGAAATTCCTTCCTAGGCCTTGCAGACAAAGAGCAATAGAGCCCTGACAGCAGCTAAGGCACTGTTGTGGGTAAGTCTCCACTCAGGGAATTTCACTTATTTGTTTTACTGCCAATTAACATAGTATAATCATTCATTCGGGTATTAAGAATGAAGGAAGGCAAACACTTAGGAGACACTTAGGGAAAATGCCTTTCGTCCTTCACCTGACTCATCTTCAGTCATCTTCTCTCAATATCCTAGCCTCCACTCCCCTGCTCATGCAGCATCTGAGATGGGGAGTGATGCAGGAATCAGGAGTAGATCCATAATACTTAACTTTTGTACAACCCCTTGTCTCTTTCTTTTCAGCTGCTGCTCCTTCCTTTCCGGAATGCACTTAGCCATGGGCTGCAGTTCCTTTACAGCTCTTCCTGATCTAGAGTTTCCCCTAATATCAAAGCCTACGGCTCATGCCTACAGAAGACACCTAAATAAACTTAGATACAAAACCCACCTTTATATAGGCATCTTCAGAAGGGTATACAGGGTTTTGATGAGCACAGAGGAGCAAAGAAAACAGTTTGTATGCCCTGTGCAGGTGAGAACAGTTTGCAGTCCTCATTGTGTTGTTCATCTTGGGAAATAATTCTAGTTACGAGGGATGCGAATGCTGTGAAGAGTGAAACAAGGCTATGTAAATAAGGTAAATAAGTTCACTTTGTTTCTTGGAGATAATGAACAAATTGAAAGTGAGTCAACTGACAAACTCCTGTTTGGGCTTAAAGTACCATACTATTTTCACTGATTTCTGCTCCTTAAGGACCTGTTTACAAGGCTATGTCTAATTTCTCATCAGAAAAATTGTAATAACAGAAGGCTGTGTGAGTCGTTTTTTTTCTTTGGGAATTTGTTTTATTTGGCAGAAAGGAACTAATGAAATTCAGTGGTTGGAAGTTGAATGTAGACAGACATATTTAGGAAAATATGAACGTTCAAGGAAGGTCTTGCTTGACCAACTTGGTCTCCTCGTATGACAAAATGACACAGCGGAAAAGGACTAGGGGCGTTGACTTTACTCCTGGTTTAATTTTTTCCTGTTCCCCAAACATTTAATAATTCTAAACCCGTTTTTCCTCCCTGTAGTGAAAAAATGCCGATATACAATATATACAGTTTTCACAGAATACAAAAAAACCTGTGTTTTGTTTTTTGGACATAATTTTCCTTTATCTTAATGCTTACCTTTCACTCCACCCTGTTTAGCCACTCTTTCCTCTGAGGTTCCATATGCTAGTTTGTGTAGAAGCTTAGTTTCAGAAAGCAATAATGACCATCTTTCTATAAGGATTTTACCCACAAACATCCTTTCTTATTATGCTCTTCTGTACAATGTGTAATTTTTGCCCTCAGGTGAGTCAGAAGCTATTGGAAGCTCTGTGTTATGTTATGCTTGATTGTGTTTTTGTTAGCATAATAACTTGTACAGGTTACAGGATGATATGTTTTAGATGAAATTTTCCTCTCACTGAAGTCTTCTTGATAGATCAAGAAGAAACATTTAGGTTATGCTTGTTGCGAACCAAAGTAATAAAGATATATTTATCCTTGATGATTTTTGTCTTAGAAATTCATAATTTTTATTCTGTTTACCAAGTCATGACATGTTTAATACCTTGTTAGTATGCTGTCTCTCATGATTTTGTCATCTAGGTGACTGAGTTACCACTTTTTCCTTTCCTCTGGAAGGCTTCTGAGTGCTTTATCCTCCATGTGTATTTAATACAATTAACTTACTAACTGAATAATTAGAACAGTTTCAGGCATTCTGGTCCACCCTTTCCCCTGTGCTGACATGCCCAATAGGTAGGTTGATTACTTAACCTTGAAATAAAAAATAAAGCTGATATAATCTTGAACTGACAGAAGAAAGAGATTTTGCAATGCAGTGTGTGGAGAATTCATTTTGCTGCTACAGAATACTCAGACTTGTCTAAGAAGCAAAATAATATGATTTTATTCTCAAATTGGTGCACCGAGAAAGGACTATTGCTTATGGGCAGAAACAGAAATGATTTATCAAATTTTAATTTATCAAAGTCTGCTTAGAAGATACAAATGTTCCCCGCCTTAGCAGTGTCCATGGCATATGCCTATCTTGTATTGCATGGGAAAGAAGAGTCTGGGAAACCAACACCTTGCAGACAATAGACAGCTTTTTTTTTTTTTTCCCCTGGCCTATCCCCAGATTCTGCAAAGTAGACATTATGTTTAATGATCAAGAATCCTATTTCTGCACCTTTTGAATAAGAAATATTAGCAGGAACTTTAAAATTAGCCACATAATTTTCCAAGTGGGTCATCAGTTCTGCAGTTTCCACAACTGTGCTGTTGTGGGGTGGGATGGTGGTGGTCCACTGCTTCTATGGGTGTCTCACTTTATGCTTGTCCCTTGACCCCCTTAAATGAATGCTTATGGTTCGTTTTTTATGAACTTTAGCTCAGATCCAAATAGAGGTGTTTTGTTGCTGTTGAGGTGAGAGTGACATACAAATAGACATACAACAGTATAGAAGGCTAATATCCCATTTATTTTTATTACAACAACCAGCTATCTTTTATACACTCTACAAAGTTTACACTTTGTTCATTAGTTACAATAAATCAACACAATGTTCATTGGTGTAAAACCATCTACGCCTCTTTTTTTTCCCAAGACTTTTCTAAAAATATTTTTCCCAGCTACAAATTTTCTTTACCACTTATCTCCTTCTTCTTTTCTTCTTGGTCTCCAGGCCAACGGCCTTGATAGAATACCTTTCAGAAATAACCCTTATTCATTAACCCTTTCTGGCACACAGACCAGCTGTGAGTCCTACCATAGTGTTTATGTTTTATTCAGCTATAATGCTGTGAGAACATTTGTGCTGCTACATTTGTAGGGCCCAAAAACACTCATAATGGGTTGTTGATGCCGCAAAAGTTTTTCTTTATTTGGTGATGACCCTGTCCTCTTTATACTTGCATTCTCTCTCTTTAGATTTAAGTTTATTTGAGGTTTCATAAACTTTATAATCACATTAATGAGTCTAAAGGCATTTCCCAGGATGACTGGCTAGCCGTAAACTGATTTTAGAAATGCTGATTTCCTCAGTATGGAGGTTTCTGCTGAGCAGACACGCGGGGATTGGCCCTTATTTACTGACTTCCTTTAGTCATAAACTATATATATATATACTTTATCTTTTGTAAATCACTTGCTCCTGTAGCCTGACAGGACAGGAATCACAACCCTCTATATAACTATAAATATAACTCATATTAACTATATATGTAAGTGACTATCTCTATAGATACTTTTAAAATGCAGTTTTTCTTACTCAGTAGTTATGGAAAAAGTTTATAAAAAGCAGGCCAATGCATGTGATTCACTATTTCTTCCTGCTAAAAGTGAGATATGATAGTTACCAAACGATATGGCACTGATAGAAATTTTAAAGTGAGTGGCAATTAGCTCTGCTTAGCAAAAAAATCTATGGCACATAGCAAAATTATTATTGCTATAGGACTAAGCAGGCCTTTCAACCCTGACTTTCAGTGGAAAACCAATGGGCTTGAACTAAAGGTTATATCTCAGCTGGTGAGCTCGCATGTCTGAAGTCTTGGTTCTGTATACTGTGTCTGTTTCCATCTACAGTTGTAATAACCCTATATCAGTATTCTTGCTTAATTTTTGTGAGAGAAAGAACCGTGATATGTGGACGAGAAGGCAGCTGCTGTTCCACTTCCCTGCAGCTGAAGCACCATTGTCTTGCCACTCTACAGCACACACTGACTGCTTAAACTGCTTCTACTGTGTGGGTCCACAAACATGACTGGGATGTAAATATTGGCTGTTGTTCATAGTAACAGTGAGCACTTTGTATTTTTGTGTTATGGATACCTAAAAGCACCTGATTTTGGACAACTGAAGAAGTGGCCTGAATTTAAAAAACAAAGTAAACAAAACCAAACAAAAACCTGAACAAAACCCAAAACAAAGAAAACAAAACAAACAAAACTGCATACCCAAACAAATAAACAAAAAACCCACCAAAACAACAAAATCCCCTTCTTCCTTAGTATTTCATTGCAGGCTTAAATTTTCTCAGTTAACCCATTCTAGTTTCCTAGTTAATTAAGACTTTTTAGCAGTGGGTTAGAAAAAAATTGCACAAATAATGTGTATTAAGTTAGGTCTTACATTAACAAATGGTATGTAGGAAGTTGTAGAGTTTCGGGAAACTTAGAGGAATTTGAGCAGCCCTCCAGAATTTTAATTTATTGTTATGTTAATTCCAAAGTAATTGAGTCTTGCATTAAATCAGGCAATCAGGTGAAACTAATGTGAATAGATTAGTATAGTTGTACTGACAGTCATAGAAAACTATGGCTGCTGGGAGTCTTCTGTGGAACATCCTCTCCCCTGCCATTTTAGGGTGTTCTCTGTTAGTTTTGGTAGCTAAATAGGTGGATCTATAATGGAATAAAACAATTTTCCAGAAAACTTTACTTTTTCTTTTGTTCTCTATTTTTTTTGTAATTGTAAATTTTCCTGGCATGCATCTTTTGCTACTATATATATTTTGGTATATCACCTGTGTTGTTATGGTATGCTGCACAGAATTTAATCACCTGTCCAATGTCCATGCTGTGCACTTCCTTCTATCTCTTTTTCATTCCCATCAGCTCCTGAGAATGCAGAAAGTTTTTTGCACACTGAACCAATATATTTTGGTTAGATTTCATTTTCAGAGTAATTTTTGAAGTTTCCCTTCTAATATGCCATCTAATAAATACTTGTGTTACAGTGATGACAAAGATGACAGTGTTAAAAAAATAATTCCTAAACTGTCACTGATCATAAGCTGAAAAGGTGAAAGAGCAAAATGTGGAAGAAAGACAGACTTATTAGAAGAGTATAAGAAAATGAAAGTTGAGGGACGTCAAATGCAAGTTTTGCATCTTGTTAGGTCTTTTTGAACTGTAAGCTGTATCACCTTAGATGAATTGATGTCTTGCTGACATAAAACTTCATGTACTGTTTCTTAATTTATCTGAAGTAGCATAGTCTTAAATTCTATAGGAGTAAGTCTTCTCATGAGATTGGTAGATCAAAGTGTAATAAAAAAAAACCAACAAAACCACAAAGCAAACAAAAAAACCCGAAACCCAGTGCAGTAGAGCCTTGGAGAGCTCATTGGCACCAGCACAGCAGTTGGGTTCTTAAGTAGCCCCACCCCTTGCTCGTGCTACTGTGCTGCATCTCAAAAAGGACAGCATAAGGGTTTGAGGAGCCTGGAATTGAGCTTACTGGGAAATGTGGTGCTGGAGACATTGCAGCTGGCTCTGCAGGATCCAAGCTCCCAGAGGGCACCCCTAGCTGGGGACAACCTTTGCACTGCATCCCCTGGAAACCGTTCAGCCTGCCAGTGCCCACTGCTGTTGTGTGTGAGTTACATGAAGTGTAAATACTATTTTCACAGTGACCTTCTCATGCTTACTTTCTACTGCCCCTTCTCTAGCACAGCAAGTTCTCTCAGCATGATTTTATGATACATGTTCTTTGAAGGCAGAGGAGGGAATTTGCTTTTGTACTGCTGCTACAGTTGATTTGAAATTCCTATGGAAAGCATGAGATAAACCACTCAAGTCTATTATCTACAGTGACATTTCTTTTTCCCCTAGTGCAGAATGCTAATCAAAGGGTCAGATAACTTTGAGAGGCTAAGTAAAGCAACCAAGGGATGCATGTGTGCTAGGAATACAGTGTTCAAAGGGAAATAAATGCACACTAAGATCATTTCCTTAATGAGGATTTACTAAGAAAACAAATAGAAAGAGGTGCTTCAAGCAAAACAAACCTCCCAGCTTACCAGTTTTCACTCTGCATGAGAGTTGAAGAAAGGCTTATGTCAAAGACAATAACTATTTGTGTGGATAGCTACTCAACAACTCACAATCTGACAAGGAATGAAGAACAGTGCAAAAAATAGGAGGAGTTAAAGGTGTGACAGGTGTGTGAACAGCCTAGAAACACAAGATGTGACTAATTTCAGCCATGCTAAGGAGCAGAATAGGCATCAATAGACAGAGAATGCACTCAAGCCATTAGAAGCCTGTCATTCCACACCAAGAAAATTAGATCCTATTGGTTTAATTATCAGTCAGTGCCATTAAGATAATATTGCACTGTATAATGAAAGCTGCAGTAACTGGGTGATAGAGGTAATTGTTTTCACAGTGGAAGATTTTCTCTTTCAGACAAGAGTTGCAGGATGTGACCTGTTTACAGGCTTTGACCTTCAACACTTGCATAATATGTGGGATACATGTTTTTTACCTTGTCTCCTGAACTTTGACTATTTTATCCTAGACATCATTTTCATAAAGTTGGTGAAAATGAGCAAAACCACTCACTAGAAGTACAATGTGCAGTACTCATGCAACATGTCTTCTCTTACTGTAATTAGAGCAGTTTAGCAAATAATTTTTGATTTAAGACCTTTGATTTGACAACACAGGGCCAACTTCCAGCTTGGCTTTCCCACTTCTGCTGGGGAATAAGGGGGAATAAAGCCATTCCAGAAAATCACAGATGGCCACTCTAGAGGGGGGAGCACACTGAGCTTAGGTGTGACTCCAGCACATCAGCTCGTCTGTGGTAACTGGCTTCATACATGCTGCTACCCTGTGGCAAATGTGTAATGCCATGCCCCTTCATTAAATAGTGCACAGTCTCACTTTATTACTCTGTTACTCAAATATTTAAATACTGAATGTTTGTTTTCCCATGTGCCTTTCCTCTATTTCTCTTAGAGACTTTCAGTAGCTACTGTATTCTACTCCATTGTCAATGTCATGACATTGCTCTGTGAAGAAATTCTTATACAATATCTAGTATGCATTGGCTGGTATTGGAAATTATCTAGGGTACAAGCTAAAAGACCAGTATAATATTTTGGATCTGCTGTGGAATATTGAAATGCTTCTTTAAAAAATTGGAAGACCATTTAATTCCAGTTACTGCCTTTCTCATAGAAACTGAGAAAGAATAGAAATGACTTGAAAGACCAAAATCTTATCTGAGAACATTAAATAAATACCTTGTGTATTCTTTACTCTGATCATAAGTTTTGGTTGTAAAAAAACTAACCTCTAGTCTTACAGTATCTAGCAGGTGATCTGACTAAATCTTTTAAATAAATCTTTAGCACATCTTATAAATAGTTACCACTTCTGTATTACTTTATATTTAGGACACAGAGTTGGAAGTACATCTTCATCTCTTTGCCAAAGGGGCATTTTTGTTCTATGAATTGTTTCAAAATGCAAATAATTGCTATTTTTCCTAAAATATCTACAGATATTCTCAGTGAACAGATTGCTTAATTGTTCAAGCTGCTTTGGAGGTACTCCTTAATATTGAGCAGATTTTAGGACTTTTTGAAGGTATGTAATTCCGTCTCCAGGGAAGGAGTGACTGGCCATCTTGGGAAATGTCAACCTAGATCTCCCATACTACAGTCAGCCTTTTCCACTCTCATCCAAAAAGTCTTTTAGAAGGTTATCCTCTACTTTTCCAACAAATCTGTGCTATTGCCACCTTGCTGTGGAGAGTGCCATAATGATCACTACTTTATCTCACATCAACCCTCAAGTATCTCAGTTCACATCCAAAAATGACTTAACCATGCAGCAGTAAGACCTTTCTCTTTTCAATATGAAGAATATTGCAGTAACTATGCTCCAAATTTTGGCACTTAATTTAAACAGCTACAGTGAACTTGGATGACTTTGAGCTCATTTCCAGCTATGCTGCACACATTTTAAATTAATGATACTGGAAGAATTAAAACTATTTCATAAAATTCAAAAAAGTGAAAACAGTTAGAAAATCTACTGTCAGAAGACTTTGTCAGTCATCACTGAGACAGGGACATCTAACTGTACATGGAGCATAGATGCTCTATGGTAATATGTGCAAAATAAAAATTTCAGAAATCTGTTCTATATCTTGAGGAACTGACTCTACACATAGCTGATTCATCTTGACAGAAGCTACCCAGGGGCTGACACATTCAAATAAGACAGATTAGTCACAACAGGACTTTTGTATGACTCTTCTGATAAACTGTGGTATTATTTTCTTCTAATTATTTGCCTGTGGCAGATTTTGCATGGTTTTTATATTGGTATGTGTACTACTTACATATCCTTCTATATTAGCCATTGCTATACTGTACATGTTATATTTTTCTTACATTTGTTTTGCATCTGATGTTTTTAGGCACTTTAATTAGAATTCTGAGGTTAAGCGACAGTTAATTGTCTACCACCGTCTCTCTTTGAAGTAAAAAGCTTCAGTTGAATTACTGTTTAATCTTCTTCTCTAGAGCAAAGTCCATATGTGTTTTCTCTTTCCTATTCTTATTTTTTTCATATAGAATCATAATTCTGTCATTACCTGGATGTTTTCTTTTTGTAGTTGTTATCAAATACAAAACTATGAAGTAATAATGAGGGTTCATTGAGGGATAGTAGAAATGAATGGAAATTGCATTCTTCGAAAAACATTTAAAAATTAAGCACTCTATAATTATTATACCATAGCCACGAATATGTATTTCACTGACATTTACAAAGCAAGATGGTAAATGCTCTGGAAATAGCTAAGCATATTGGCTGCAGTCATTTGAGCATTAAGAGAAATTCTGAAGAGATTTTGTAGTGTCACAGGAGAATATTGGTTTTGAATAGTTGCTCTGGGAAGGTTGTAGGATTAATTTAATAGATGTCTGTATGGTTATTTCAAAATCAGATTAGTATTTACAGGATTTTACCAGGTCATTTTATTCACTGAAGAATACTTCTTCTTCTGTGTGCTTACTCAAACTGTGGTTAACCTGTTTTCTACAGCCGTTTCACAGGTGTCTTAAACTGAAGTGAAAGAAACTCTTTCAGTTACTTTATAACTGTCTGTTTCTATTCTCTGCTCAAATACTTTATCAAATTTGTCAGATATGATGCTTTATGTTATACTGGACAAGCAAGTCTCTATCAGTATTTCTTGCTCCAGATGCTTTCTGATTTCTTTCATTCCTTAGAAATGCTATGAAATCCATAACACACATGCTTTCATGGACCTATGGACTCCTAATATCTCCAAGAGCTGTAACCTCTTTTTCTTTTTCTTTTTTTTTCCTCCCTTCCTTCTAAATGTATCCTTGGTTCCCTCAGTCCTCAAGTAGTCTTTTATTTCAGTTAAATATTAGAATTATAAATAGATTTGACCTACTATACTGACAGCAGCTTTTCGAGTGTTCAAATTGTTAGGGCTTTTGTGGTGAACATTTTTTACCAAAGTAGAGAGATATTGTTAGTTTTATATGCAATTCATTTTCCACACACTGATGCACAAGTGCACCTGTGTCCACAGTGTCCTCAGGCACAAGGGGGAAGGTGCAACTCAGGAACTGAGTTTTCACTGGAGAATTTCAATGCAGTTCAGAGTAAACACGTACTTTGTAACAAAACCAGACACTGTACCAGAGAATTACTCTCCCCAGCTGTTGTGCAGTGCTTTATTAAATCAGCCATATTTCTGAGTTCTTCCTGCACAGACCACAGTGTTAATTCTTCCTGTATAACTTCATTAGAAGAATTCTTAGAAATCTTCTCTGTTAGGAAGCCAATGAAAATGAAATTTTATTTCTGCACTATTTTCTGCTTGAGGGTTCAGCCTGTGTTATTTGAAACAATTGGGCTCTATTGAACTTAGAAGGGTTTGGTTTGTTCGTGGCCTAAATCATCGAATTTACAGATGAAACCTTGTATTTCGTCTGGTAAGAACCTTGGTGATGCTTTTGTCTACTCCTTCTTGTGACCATAGGGAACTGTGTCATATCCATTCTTCTTGAAAGTGTGAAGTCCCTACTTAGAAATAAGAGGCAAAACAAGATTAAAAACTCTTTCAGGACTTCATTTCTCGGGTGATTAGAAAATACCTAAATTCAGCCTACCTCAATTTCATGCCTACTTGTTTCAATGCCAGTATTATCCTTTGCCTTTCTTTATAGCCAGAGACAAGTACTTAGTGCTATTTTGCCCTCTGTGTATTCTATTTTTTGACAGGCTGAACTTGGGAATTTCATACTGCCATTGGTTGTATTCGCACTTAGATATTTGGCCATGTATCTTTTGAATGCACAGTGCTTCTGAGCCATATACTGTGGAAACATGAACTGTGGAATTGTGTCAGGAGCAGGATTTCGATTAATGAAATCATGTACTTGGCACTGGTCTTTGGTCTGTGAACAATTTGATGTGGACTGACAGGTGTTTACAATGCTCAAGCCTGGTCCATTCTAGAGCTGAATGGTGATATCCATATGTACAGGAGTTGGTTTTGATCTCCACTGACCCCTGTCAGTGAGAGCGTCACCCCTGTAACACTAAAACCTAAATCAAAAATATAAGACTTTTCAGTCCAAAGTTTCTGTAAGCATTGTGTCATATCCCAGTATTGCAGCCTACCAGGGATGTGATTTCATAACCCAGTATAGAAGGAATGTATGGCATGTGGAAATGTCAGCCAGTGGAAGATGCTTAGGATGTGAGCCTATTTGGAATAGTATTGAAGGTGTGTGCTGCAATTGGAGGAACCTAGTCTTGGTGCAGGCACATCCATCTGAAGATAAGGTCAAGGAGCTGGAGCTAGAGTGTTTCACTCCATAAATGCCTGCAGGAAAGCAACTTTGCAGCAGCCTCAGGCTCTGGTTTGACATGCGATGAGACCCAAGTAACAATTGCTTAGGATGAGACAGGGTACATGAATGTGTTACTGTCAGTGTCACTGAGGGTGGTGCAGAATGCTGAAATTGTACCAGCTTAATGGCTTTGGGACAACTTTATGCTGGAAGTAGAAGAGCAGACCTGCCCTGGTGCAAGTTGCAGACAATGCCAGTTGAAGTGTTCAGCTTTTCATTACAAAATGAAGCCCTCAAAAAAAGGCTGATTTTAAGGGGCAGAGTCAGCTTACAGCAACTGAGTCCTTTGTGTAGTATGGCTGTGGTGCTTTTAACACAGTAGTCAGAGCCTTTCAGAGTTAATTTATCATCAAATCATGTCCTGCATGACATTTTATTTATTCCCTATGTTTTTTTACATCTCTTACTTTACAGAAGTTTGGACCATAACCTAACTGAGTGCTTCCTTTGTGGAACAAAAATAAAAATGTTTTATTTGCTGAAAAATATGATTTAACCAGTTCAGAAGCAATGGAACTTGGCTCTCCACCACCACTCCTAAAACACTTTCCAGGCAAAACCCTGATGCAAAGTGCTTTTTGAACTCTGATCTTCATTTCTTTGTAGTGTCTGTGTGCAGCCTAAACAAATACAGATTACTTTATCCGTGTTAATATATTTTTTTGTTTTAATAACTTGTAAAGATAAGATGCTGCACTGGCTTTAGAGAATTCTTTATTGCTGTAAAACTGAAGAAAATTAGTATGAACCTAAAAAATATATCTATTTGAAGGTAAAGCTCATTGCCAGGCCACTCCAGGACTGAATTGCCTGTTCCTATCTTATTTCTTATAGATGTTTAGCTCATGTGTTCTTAAAGAGCTCCAAGGAGACAAACTCTCAGTTATTCCAGTTCAAGCTATTGTTTGCTAGCAGTTGTTCCTCCTCTATTGCAGTTATCTCTGACTCGAGCATATGAATCCTACTAGCAGCATTTAGTTGGTACTTTTTTTTACAAGCTTCTTAGGAAAGTGACTTGAAAGGGTTTTATTACCAGGGTACCAGAGATCAGTCTGATGGTCAGTTTTGGAAGCAGATACTTCTTTGAGGTTCTCCTGTTGCATTTGTCTTCATTTAGGAAGCCCATTTCCAAGAGATTGTAGAATTAATGGGTATGGAAACAGTTGTGCTTTTTTCTCATGACTGCATCTCATGGTATTAATCTTTGGTTTTATTTTTTATGTGGCAGGCAATTTAATAAGTGTTTTGAAAACACCATATTGATCAAATATACTGTTTTCTCGGGATTTTTTATGTTTTGTGGGGACTTAAATGGTAGAATCTCAGAACCATAAATTTAACTCTGTTCTTACTAAAGAAATGATAAATGCCTCTTTTGCTTTAAGCAGTAGCATTTAGACCAGGGTTGAAAATTTTTAATTTGTGTCCTTCCATGTCTCAAAGAATCTGACTATATCCAGCTATCTGAACATCAGCTCACATGCCTGACTTTGGGCAGTGCGATTTAAAAATTGGGAACATAATTTTCCTCTCCAAAATATTACAGAAATGTACTGGCAGAACTTACAAACTAGGATCAGGATTTGTTTCTTGTTATGAAAAACATGGGGGCCTAATTTAACAACACAAAATCTCTACCCAAGCCATGATAGGATTTGCAGACATATGACTGAGGATAACAACACGTTTATAACATCCAGCAGTAAATATCCTTATATATGCTTTTAGAGGTGCCTTTGACTTCCATGAAGGGAGTGGATAGACTTCCAAGGTTGTTTTCTTTTTTAATTGAAGAGTAGACAAAGACGTAGTCACTGTGAAGTAAATGACATGGAGAAAATCAACCCTGAATTTATGCATAGCACTTGTTTGCACCTTCAGATCTAAAAGCTCTGATTTTATTTCACTCATTGAAAATTATTTTCATATGGAAAATGAGGTCTCTTTAGCTCATCTTTGATAAAAAATTGCCTGGAGCAGGTCTGATGTGTATTTCTTGTGAAACTGGCTCACTGAGCAATGCCAAAGCTTATTTTTTCATACACAGCCCTTTTGTTTTTCAAACCACATGTTCATGTGTCTCAGTACAAAATGCTGCGTTTTTCACTTTAGCAAAAAGCTTTGAAGAAAAAATATGTTAAATATCATTGGTCTACAGGAAATTAATGCAGCCTTGAGTCAAAACACAGAGTTGACACACACCTACTCAAAGAATAAACATCTTTGCAGGTAAACTTGATGCTGAGAGAAGAAGAAAAAGGCCTATCTGAGGAAAAAAAACCACACTGATATGACAGTGAGAAATCCCAGAAATTTCTGTTATGGGTGTGTAGGATTATTTTCAGTAGTGCATAAAGATCAGAAAGGAGTTCTGCAGAAGCAGATAATACTGAAAACAAGGTTTAAACAGTGTATTGAAACTTTGGAAATTCTCTCTCCCAAGAAGTACCTGGCAGTTTATACAGCTTTTCTTGCCAAAGCTTTTGATTTTCACCTCCTAATAAACCTGCCAGCTGCTTTAGTCTATTTGTGCTAGTCTTCCAAGAATTCTTTTGATAATCAGTTGATCTCTGATCATGCAAACACTTTCTTTAAGACAGTCCAGAATAAAAGAAGTCAGATGTTATAAGAATTGGTTTTCTTTTCAATTTAGTATTTTGTTTTCTTAAGGAAAGGAAAAAAGGTTGATGTCTTTTTGCTGACATCCACGTATGGGTTTTTTTATTTAAAAAAAACCAGGTTCTTGTTCTTTTGTCACTGACCTCTTTTAAAACCAGAAATCTTTAAGATACTTTCATCTTAGACATTGATTGTTTCGCTGCTTGATGAGAGTCTCAGAGTCCCTGACTTAATACAGCCATCTCTGAACCAGGACAATATGCTTATCTCATAAAGGTGCTGTGGGATTCAGTGAACTATCAGCTCACTAAACCACTTCTCTGTGACTCCACACTCTCTCTAACTGCATATATTAGGATAGTGGGCAAACCACTCCTTCACATCGGCAAAGTAAGTGAATTATTTTCCTTCTAGTGGCATGTAAAAGGCACCAGGGAGTACTTACTAATAGATAAACAAGTCATTGAGTGAGTGTCATTTGGGTTTTCTTGAAACAGTCAATCATATAGCTCCTTCCTTCCATTTAGGAAGTGAAGTTATTGTCTCTTTAATTGGATTAGTCTCTTAAGATGCATTTGACACTTTATATTTGCTGCTGTTATTCAGTTGTGTGGAGGCTAATGAGATTTATAACATGTATCGGTTTTTATAATGTCTACTTAACCAGCTTACTGACTGTTATGTTTTCTTAGCGAAATGCATTGATTTAAGTGTTGTTACTGTTTTATTTCTGTTCACTGAATACTCAGGTAAGTCTTGTTAGTTGGGATTTTCTACTGTTGCCCTTTAGTTAAACTTTTATGCAAGAATAAAATCTTGTTCAGATATACACTTAGCTGAAGTGAATCAAATTAGAATTTTTGGGGGGGGGGGATTTTTAAGAGCATCTTATTTAAGATGGCAGCAGTTTTACACTGATTGTGGTAAAATCTCATGCAACTGCTTTTGAAAATGTTATCTATTCCAGAGAAAGGGGCTGACCTCTTCATTTTAAGAGAGCAAGTACATCCTCAGAGAAGCACCTACAATTCACACGTGATGCCCAGAGGAACCAAATGAAACTGAAAAAGAGCTTTAGGACCAAGCAGCTTTGCTGTTTCATGATTGCACTTAAAATTAATTAGATTGCTTTGTCTGTCACTATTGGGAAAGCTAATGTAACAAGTGAATAGTGTTGATTAACAGTGTATGAAATTCAGTGCTGAATTTACATGCTTTATGTCAAGGAAGATTTGCATACTTTGTTTTCTCTCTACCAAAGTAATCCATCACTACCTAGTTTTTAATAGTCATTCCCCGCATTTGACTAAATGACAATCCCAATGCATAATATCTGTACTAAGAATTCTGCCTTAAACTTTTCTTTTTAATATGATAACACTTAAAGTGTTCATTAAATTTGAAACGTAACTATTTTGGGGAATTTCTAAAAATTTTTTCCTGGGCTGCCACTTTTACTGTGTAAATGTGTCTACATATGTAATACATTTTAAAAGAAGTAACAGTCCTATAAAAAGATGGTTCATTTTCAAAGGCATAAGTTATTAAATTATAGAGATTCCTCCACTGAACTTTTTGATGTTATACAGTTTTGTCATAACATTTACTGTAACAGGCATGAATCCACTATGACTGCACTTTAAATCAGAGGCGTTTCATTGTAAAGACTGAGGTGGTGGCTGGCCCATCTTAAGTGTTCTTCACTCTTAAAGCCAAGGCCTAGGGATTTCTGTATTCTTGGTTTCTAGATCTGAAGAGTATTTTTACAGTTTGATAAGGAAAAGCACAGCTATGGCAGTGTCCTACTTCTAGACTTCAGCCTGAAGCTCTGCCTATTCTGTTGAGGATGAGACCCCAGAGATCTCAGAAAAGTTGTGTCCTTAAAAATACTCTCTAGAGTGAAGGAGAGGTGGGAGGCTTGACTGTGCTGCAGAGCTTCCAGCTAGCCATGTGTGCTGCAGCTCAGCATTTACTTCATTCTCATCAGCTGCCACTAAATTTGTAATGTTGCCTCCCTACACTCAAAAAGTGATTATAAGACAGACAGTATATAAACCCTACAGCTGTGTAATTGCCAAAAGGAAAAAACAGACAGTATTTCTGCACATAAAGTTAGCTTATGAGTTCTGTTGGCATTTTGGATCCTTATTTGTTATTTGTGAATCTATAGCTATTGTAATCAAAAAAAAGTTAAAGAAAAGCAGATATAAATCCTCTTCTGGCTAAATGTCCATGAACAAAGCACACGTAAAGTCATTCTGAAGATTGTTCATCCTTCTTTACACCTCGAACTTGTTAAAAAATGTAATTCAAATTTATCTTTTCAAAGCATAAAATACTACATCAGGGAGCTTAAGTACTATCACATGTAAGACATTAATGGTACAACCAAGCATGAACTTCTTTACCCAAATCATGCTTCTATTTAACCCTGTGCACTTAATACATGTGGCCAGCATTGCTACATTCGTATCAGTAAGCTGACTCTTCTGAATATTGAACGCGTTTCTAAAATACTTTCAAACACTGTGGACAAGTCCATTTTTTCTTCCAAAGTTGACTGACTTTCTTTCTTTTCATTACTAAGTCTGTAGATCAGATTGCATTAATCATTTGCAATATTTCTTTATTTCCATATTGGTGGTTTTGTCTGTACAGTCTCTGTTTACAGTCTTTTCTCATACATAAAAGCTTCCTCTTCTCAAAAGCAAATGAATTTTCAAAATGAAGAATCAGTGACACGTCATTACTGTATATTTTAAGTCAATACACTTAGCAAGGATTAAAAGACCATGTTCAGACTGGCAGTGTGGAGTTTTTCTGCTGTTGTAAATCAGTTTTTCAGCAGCTCAGTAACAGGAAAATGGCACTGGGGGTTGAAGTTTCAACAAAGGAGCAGAGGATTGGCATATTTTGAATTTTTTTCCTTTTCTTCCTAATTTCTGCCGGCTGGCAAACTAGCTGGTGAGAGCTGGTTTGGGAAAGTAAAATAGGTTGCTCACTCAGGGACAAGCAAGAGAAACCATGAAACCATTCAGGATATGATCTTTTAGTTTCAGTCCTGTCTGCCAGCTGCTTCCCAGAGGTGTTAACAACTTTGTCCTTGCATTTCTGGACAATTTTTAATCCTTTCTAGTTTCACTGAAGCAATAGTATACAACACTTGAAAACCCTGATCGCATGCAGTGTTTTACAAGTACCTTAATACTGAATGAAGATAAATTAAAAGCTGAGTGGTCAATTGAAATATCCATGCCTTGCAGAAACATGCCGCTTTTTGATTTTATGAGTGAAGGTAAGCAGGGACAGAAACAGGCATGATAACATTTCCATAGCTAAGGAAGAGGTCATTACTTTATGGACAATCACTCACAGAGGCGTGTTAAGGAAAGCTGCCTTTCAGCGTGCAGCAAAACAGAGTGAAATTAGACGGCAGCACCTGCCAGAAGGCGGGTTTGTTTTGCCGGCAAATAGGAGAATCAATCCTTTTGCCGGTGCACCGGGAGGTTGACACAGTCTGTGCTCTCCGGGGTGGGCGCTCCGCCGCCGCCGCCTGATGTTCCAGATGTGCCCGAGGAGCACGACTCCCATCTAGCGGCTGCTGTAAAGTAAGGGAAAGGAGAGTGCCCCTGCCTGGCATCCGGTGCGTTTTGTGTCCGGCAATGGGTAGTGGTGTAAGCTTTTAATAACAACGCATGGATTTTTACTTGCCTGAATAATTCCTGATTAAAAAGAAAAGCAAGAAATTAAATAAGCAAACTTTTTGGGTTTGTTTTAGATTAAGTGGCCCTCCTGTAGATTTTCTTTCTCAGCAGCTTCACAGCAGTCACAAGAAAACTGAGAAAATCCTAGCATGGTACGCTAAGGTAGTCAATAAACATAAATTACACATGCAGAAATTGCTGGTGTTAATGCATAGCTAAACTTAGTTTTCAGTTTTTGCATCTCACTTGGAATAGCTACACATAGCACAAAGATATTAATTAATGAAAGACAACTCCTCAGCACTATACATTCTCTTCCTCAGATAATATGGGATTTTGAATCAAGAAGCAAGAATGCATCATTGAGTTAGGAGGAAAGGGTTCTGTTTCCAGACTCAGAATCTCCTATGTGACCTTTTACCTCTGCTCCTTTAATTCTGCTATTATAAAACTACAACATTATTCAGTGCATATTCTCATGATGCCCACTTGCAGAATTAACTGGTTATAGAAAGAGATGATGTCACAGAGCATGGTGGTGTCAGAGTCACAGAAACAAGCAGAAAATCCTGTGTATTTAGAAAATGTGCATAAATATAAAATACAGTACATTGGAGACTATCCCTGCATAGTAATAGTATTTTTCTGTTAACTTTGAGTCCCTTTTTTTAAAAAATACACACCTTCTATATTCCTTAGTTATTTAAAAGATAGGGTTTTGACAGGATAGGTGATTTTACTTCCCTAAGAATCATCATCACATTTTTCCCTGGCTCTTCTAATTCTTTTTGCTTCCCTGGTATTCATTCATTCATGTTCTATTCATTTGTAGAGCATGGAAGAGCCAAGTTGCCTTGCCTCTTGATTAGGCATGGATACCATTAGAATTTTATTGCAATTATGTAGGTATTAAAGTAATTATTTTCTCCAAGCCCCTTCAAACTAATGTTCCCATCTTCTAGATCTGAAAGGCACATGCATTGAAGAAGAAATAAGCCCCCTGCACTTTGGTGTTGTATCCCCATATACTAAACATACACTATCCATAAGGATACAGTTTGTCTCTGCTGTCTTTTCTTCTAAATATTATGGAGCAAGTGAAAATGTCACATAAATTGAGCAAGATTCAATCTCTTTCCCAGTATTTCACTAAATATTTCATTTTCTGAAGTTTTTTTTAATTTTCTTTTTTATATTAATCATGTTACAGCTGTAAAGCATTTCCAATGGTAGAAGTGTTTCTTGCGCTTAAATAAAAGTAGTCATTTGAGATTGATACAGGTTATGATGTTGATTTATTGAGTTTAATATCTACTGAGAAGTGTTTTCCTTTTTTTTGTTTAACTATCATGTTTAAAGGAATTGTTTTATCATGACACTAAAACGGAATTTATTAGACAAGTTCAAACAAAACACAAAAACTTCAAAGCATGTTACTTTATTTTATCTCTTTTGTTGTCATGAAGTTCCTCCCAAATTAATATTGAATGCCATCAATGTTTGACCATTTACTGAAATAGGAAAATTATCATAAATATTTGCTAGATATTTTTATATCTCAAATTCAGCAAGTTGCCCATGCCAACATGCTTACACTGATGAGCAGTGTCATAATAACCATATTTAACTCTCTTCATGGTTCAAAGCTTTTTCGTGGCTGAAAAGTCTCGTTGATGCCTGCCGTTTTATTTCATAAATCATGATCCTAATAATGATTCAGGACTTTGTCAAGAGGTGACTGTGTTCTGAAGTAGAAGGGCCTGTTGTGTATTGAATACCCAGGCCCTGCAGGTTTTCAAGTCCTCATTCCCTGTGACACCCATATTCCTGCTGCTGAGGGAATCTATGTTCTCATATGCCCTAACCACGAGACTCTTAGCACTAGCTATCATTACCTAAGCCCTTTGAAAAGACACTATGTCACTGATAGAATACAGACATCTGTGGAAAACAATAAATTTGCCATTTGGTCTGAGGGGCATATGTTAGGTTTCATTAGTGGCAGCATTCCCATTTCTGTTTTTTTGGGATGTATCCTACCATCATTTAAAATTTTGATACTTTCTCACCCTCCATATGGCTTTGAACATGGTGAGAAAAACAGAGTATGTTGCTGTGAGAGGAGAGTCTTTTAATAACTTACTCATTGGCTTTAGGAAGATGTCAGAAATTTAAAAAAAAATCAGAGAAAAACAGAAGAGCAAAAGCATGCAGTAAGGTAGATGTTAAAAGAATTACTCTTCTTTTTGAAGGCAAAACATTTCATTGTGTCAGATCCCTTATTCTGCATCCTTTATTCTGTATGAAAGAGGACTTCCAGAGATAGTGAACAGCATGGTTCCTGACATCAGTAATGAAAGTTTTATTACTTTCTAGTCACATATGTTAAGCAAGAATGTATATTCTTAAAAGGGATTGCTTTCTAACAGCCTTAAGAATACCTCTATCATTTATATACTATAGAGACATTTTTACTTTAGAGTCACAGGTAAACTCATTTTAATTGGGTTGTGCATTTTTGTCCATTCACAGTATTGCTTTACTGTGGCAGATGGCCCAGTGATGTGTTATAAATACTTTGCATGACATCCCCTCTATTTTACTTATCTTCACTGTGACTTTCCCATCGGTAATGACTAATGACAGTTTCCTAGCCAGCAACTTTTAATAGATTCCTTTTCTTTCCTTAATCTCTGCCTGTCCTCAACAGCACTGTTTTGTTCAATAATTTAATCAGTTCAGCAACAGTATATTATTAGACAATTGAACCATTACTTTTTGAATATTTGAAATGTAAAATACCCATGAAGTAATCACTGATGAATATTTCAGTATTGATAGAGACCACTTTTTCTTCTAAAGAAATAGAAAGGGTTTTGCTTTCTATGCTTCAATGCTTTTCCTTTCCTTTTATTTTCATTTATTTCCCTTTCTTCTCAGGACCAATATGCAGTAAAAAGAAAGGAATCCAAAAACTAAAAAAATAACAGTTTTGCCTACCCACCATGCCCATCTTAACCATTTGACACCTACCTATCAAAAGTAGGTGTAATACAGAAAAAATTCAATTTTTTTCCACTCTCATCAGTGAAGATTTATCTGCAGAAGGGACACCCTGATAAAAAACTGGTTCCAGGTTCATTTTATCCCTGTCAGCAGACAGAAGGATATATATGTTGCAAATTCAACTGGAAAATAACAGCACAGAGCTCTTTATAGGCTGGTGTGATTTTTTGGGAAACTCCTGGACTTGGGAATTTCTGCCCAGAAATCTTTCTTTCTCTGTGAAAATGATCAGATAGTCAGCTTTCTATCTTTATGTTGCTAGCAGCTGCTGTGTTTTGCTAAGGGCAGTGCTCCTCATGCTCCCTTTCTTTTATCGAAGACATTCCATGAAATGAAGCAGTAGTGGAGCAGAGCTAGCGGGTGGCTGTAGGACAATTCTGTGATTTCACAGCAGTTTGTGAGATTTCACAGTTTAATTTCACAGTTTAATTGTGTTTCTTCTTGGAAGAAAAAATTGCTTTAAACAAGAATGACTTACAAGCCATAACCAGTCTATATTTTGAAGCTTTCATTGCAGAGATAAGGAGGAAGGCCAAACTGGCTAAAGCATATTATCACTCAGACATTCGAGTAGTGTTATAGCTGTTATTCAAAAGTAGTTTCTGCACAAAAAGGTCTCTGATAACTTCCCTTTCATCTTCTCTCCACCCCCCTCAAAGTGATATAGCAAGTTCAAGTTAAAAATGCTTTTTTAAGGCAACATATATATGTTAATGCAGCTACTACCTGAACTATTTCAGAACAATTCAGTAGCTTGCTGCAGATGCTTACCTGTGCTTGCTAGACACATTCTTGGTGTATTGCTGCTTGCTCAGGGTTGCTGATATTAAAAGTGATTTCTTTAACCTACTGCGTCTTGATCCTTGTTAAATCTGCCTTTTCTCAGAGATGCTGCTGAATGCAAATGATGGGAGAAATTCTGCCTTTGGAGGCATTTGCATACTGCCAGTGAACCCTTGTAAAGGATTATACGTGTGTGTCCAGAGAAGGAAGGGATTCAGTCTGATCTGATACAAAACCAATGTTCAATTGGTTGAATTGTTGCAATTCAATTGCAAAAGGAAGAAATGTGGAAATGCACCTGAAAAACTTCTCTTTGAAGGAGGAGAGCTGACACACTTCAGAAAAAACAAAAATATGATAGATAAAAGTTTGTTGTTTGCTGATACTGAAAACTTTCAGGGAGGTTTAATGCCAAACATTTTCATTTTTTCCTCTGACAGGCACAAGCATATTTACTGTTTATGAAGCCGCCTCTCAGGAAGGCTGGGTGTTCCTTATGTACCGAGCAATCGACAGTTTTCCCCGATGGCGTTCATATTTCTATTTCATCACCTTAATTTTCTTTCTGGCCTGGCTTGTTAAGGTACTGAAAAATATGTCTGTTTAAATTGGTATGAAACACGGATCATATTAAAATTAATTTCTTCTCTTTCTTCTTGCTGAGCTTTGTGTCAGCCATTCTTTCTTTTTCTTTTTCCAGAATGTTTTTATTGCAGTCATCATTGAAACCTTTGCAGAAATTAGAGTGCAGTTCCAGCAGATGTGGGGGTCCAGGAGCAGTACTACTTCAACTGCCACCACCCAGGTGAAGCACTTGAGATGCTGAGATTCTTTGGGGATTTGATTTGATTTAGTTTATGAATTAATAATAAGCAAAAAAATTCCTATCATATATGATGTATTTCACTTTGCATGTTACTACCTATATTCTAAACCTGATCTACGAATTTTCATAAACAATTAAATTCTTAGTTGCATTATCTAACTAGTCTTTCTTAGAAATTAATAATAGAGAAGACCATAATACAGTTATCTATATGGCTAGATATGCTATTGCTGTGTTTGTATTCTTTTTAACAAAGCATAATAATACTTTTTTATCATGTCATTGATGAGTTTGAAGTCAGAGTTGCTATTGGATATCATTGCTGTGCTAAGAAATCCCAAAGTTGTAGCTGGGAGATGAGGGATCTGAGTGTAGCTGAAGTGTTTGGGGAAGCTGGTCTTGGAACTGAGAAGGGTGTGTTGAGACCAAGGAAGAATAGGTTGTAGGGACAAGGAAAGAGCCATGCTTACAGCTGGGGCACCCACAGAAAGTGAGACCCTGAGTAGAAATTACGAGTAAGAAGAAGCTAGTATAGAAAGGGTAGGCTGGGTAATGGGAAAGAATCCATTATGAAAAAGAAGAGCTACTGGGTTGACATTTAAATTCTCTCACTCATTATTTTAACAATCAGATTATGTGTCCCAAATGGGCAGGCTTTTCCAGGCTAATCCAGTTTGCCATCTTTGAGAAGAACCAGCACCAACTGCCTCTAAAAAGCTCTTAGAAAGACAGATATAAGAAACATACCCACGAGGGAATTTTCTTTCTAACCATGTAGCTGGAGATTATTTATTTTCCTAAGCCAAAGGTTTTAAGTTTTCAAAATTGATTACTTTTTTATATTTCTGTAATCTGCATGTAACTCTAGTCCTTTTCTGCCAGCTGCTACATTTTTTGGCTCAAATAGACTTTGTGGCAATAATTTCTACTCTATATATGTCTTTGTCAAAGCAGACTTTGTGATATCAATTTAAAATCTTAAAAAAGGACTTTTCTACATGACATATGCTTTGTCTGGGGAACTTAATGTTCGTAGGACAAATCCTGAGCCATATAGGCTTATTCAACAAACTCTGAACTAGAAGATGCAACAGAGAGTTCAATGTAAGGAAACACAAGAAGCAGCCAACATTAAGAAATTTTAAATATCCAAAATAATGTCATCATGCCAAAGAATATGAACATGTTGTATATAATCTGCATCACACTAATTAAAAATAGCTTGCTAGCTGCAGACAAGCAAATGGTTTAAATGGCTGCTTCATTCCTTGAGTTAGTAACATAATGGGATATCGAGAGAGTCCAGGTTACCAAACCACAAAAATTATTTTTCTTTTTCATATTAAGAACAACAGAAAATATCTTGCAGGATTTCTTGTTCAAAGCACCAGACAAAAATTAAAACCCATGCTTGTTTTGTGCATGAAGTAGCCTTGAGATATATGCCTTAATTTTCCCACTTCATACATTACTGGGCTGTTCCCTGAAGTTATTCCTATAGAAAAGTAAATGGGTGTCCAGGAGTTGAACTCTAGGAAGAGGTGTGTAGAAGAGGACAAAAGGAGGTTCTTCTAAAGCGCTTTAGCACTGCACTTTAAAGCATGGTAAAAAAAAGGAGTAACTGTGCTGATCTTAATTGGCAACTCTTACCAGTGCAGGCATGTTAAATAAAGACTTGGAAGAACTACAACCATATTTGGGTGACACTGTCCCCAGTCTAATGAGCACTTATCTCAGGATGACTTTTAAGCTTCAACCACACTCCTGTAGCTGTGTTCTTGAGGTGACTCGTTTGAGTGCTGGGTGTCAAGGAAAAAGTGGGAGTGAGATGGGAACTTTGCCACACTTCATTACATAGTGTATGCAGGTGGCAACTCAAAATGCTGGAACTATTAATTTTCTTTCAAGGACATTTTCAAGGACAGTGTTAATCACTTTCCAATAGCATGGTGTCTCACTGTTCCTTATGTCCAGCAGTCTGTATCATTTTGTGTCCTAATTTCTGTGGAAAAAAACCCAACAAAACACAATGCCTATGTCTACTCTTCCAGAGGCTATTGATGAAATGCAAATACCACTGTGGTCAAGAGAGCCTTTGCCATTGCCATCATTAGAGCCCGGAAATATTCAGCTATTTACAGAAGTTATAAGCCCTGTGAAACAATACATAAGGACTGTCCAGCTACTCTTGATATGCATTAGGGCAACAAAAATAAAGTGGTTCCTTGTAGTAAAATAATTTTGCCAGTAAAAGAATAAGGTTGTCTGCTATTGCCAAACACACTGTGAAGTTTATTTATGTGGTCACAATGTATTTGTGTTTTCTTAGGATAAGCTTACCTTAGTAAGGAAATTATTCTAAACAGGTACCACCATCTAATGATGCTGGTCAAAGATTAACTGAATTGTTCTTTATATTAGAACTAATAGAGACACATTGTGTTCAGTGTTTTCTGAGTAAAATTCAGACAATTAATAAGCATGGAATAAGTTGGAATAAGCATGTTACTTTTTTTTTCTCTAGCAGAAAGAATCATTCCTCTGTTATTTTAAACTAGCTATCATAAAAATCTAAGTTGTTCCTTAAGGGGAATGTATTAGATCTCACTTTTATTTATTGCCACATAAAACATTTCTGACAACAGTCTTCCCTTTCAAGATGTTTCATGAAGATGCTGCTGGAGGTTGGCAGCTTGTAGCTGTTGATGTGAATAAACCCCAAGGCAGAGCTCCTGCATGTCTACAGGTATGACATTGCTTTTTAATAAATCAGTGTGTGTAACCAGCATCACTCAAATGTTGCCATAAGGAAATTATGCTGAGAAATAGCTGCCATAGTTTTAGTCATATTTTTTTAAATCCATTGCTTTCTGCAGTGTAGACATGTTCTTGAAAATCACAGATAACAGATCAACAAATAAAGACGTACCACACTCAAAGGGAGAAGATTAGAAAAATCCTTCCTGATAAGGTTCTGTTTTGTGAGAGAAAGATTTAAGATTTATATATAAATTTTAAATAAAATATAAAATAAAATAGTTAATCATGTCCTATCTCTCAGAATTTATATACAAATATATTCCATTCCTAGGATATTTGCAACATAAATGCTTGTTTATAAAATGCAAAATACAATAACATATGCCAAGAAGCATGACTAATCATAATAAACACAGAAGTACCTAATTTCCCTTGTTTCCTTGTGAAAATAGGCTCATAAAAAAGGGAGAAGAAGCATGTAGGGAGCAAGCCATACAATATTTGAAAATTCCAGATTTGATATTCCTACTTGGATATAAGTTAATTTGTAAAACACTATCCTCATTGTTTAAATAAATCCAGGCTAAGATAAGTAATTTTTTTTTAAATCCATTTTTAGAACAGAACACTGAAAAGCAGCTCAAATTTTTATTTGTGTGTTAAATAATATCATTTCTGGATAAAACAAACTAACTTCACAGTAGAAAGCCGAATCTACTATCGCATTTTCTGGCAATTTTGGTTATGTTCAGTTTAATGTGTAAGCTAAAATATATGTTCTTGTTGGCAGCATGTACGTTGCTGAGCCCTAAGCTGTCAAGCACCTTCAATCCCCTCCACAAGCTGTTCATTCTCAAATATCTCTGCTTTGCCAAACCACTGCCATATATTTGATTATAGCATATGTCTTAACAGATAATTCATCTTCCCAAATTTAATTATTGATTTTGACAGCAACAGGAACATCATTTGTGGTGTTCTCTAGTAGCAGTCTCAGGTATATGGATAAAATGTAGCCGAACTCACAGTGAAAACAACTTCAGATGACAATTTAGACACTGTCTGAATTACCTGCTCTGCCTTTGTTGTATTGCATTTTTGCCCCTTTTAGGAATCATGTGAACACAGTAAATTGTGTTCCAGTGGACATAAATCTCAAGCATTCAACATTTTATATTTGCTACTCAACTAGCAATTTTCTTCATGTTCTTCATTCTTTCATGAAATAGGGGAAGCTCTGAAACAGTGCTTTAGCACCCCTCTAAGACATTAAACTACATTAAATCCATTAGGTGTACATTAGTCCAATACTCCATTAACTATATAAAGTCCATATCCTAATTTTCATTAGGAAGTTTATCCTTCATGGCATTATTGTCTCTGTCAGCAAATAAGCTGTACTGAGTTGGTGGTGTTGTCATGGAGGTATTAAACAGGGTTGCTGTTCTATGTTTTATGTGTGTCTTATACACACTAACTTTTAGATATCAGATATAAGAGTTGAGCACTAAGACTTCCTTTGTATAGTTTGGATCTTCTGTGCATTAGACACTTCTGCATTCATAAACAAAAGTATTCTGTGTGATGTAATATTTTTTTGTGGTTTTTAAACTGCTGGTCTACATATTAGGGTGGTCTAATGATTTTTAAATGTTCTGAGAAATGGGTTTTTTGTTCTGTATCAGATTGCAGAAAGAAGATAGTCTTACCACTCCTCATTGCTATACTTCCCCATCACTACCTGCCTGAGCTGGCACAGTATTTATGCACTTGTTCAGGGCATAGAATCAAAGTTGGCAGGGGGAAAGGAGTGAATTTGTTATTGATCAGACTCCCTGCAGCTGCATAAATGCTTTTTCTGACACAAGAAAGGGGCCAGAACGTTAGTAGGAGCAGTCTAGGAATGTGAGAGCTGCTTCCTGCAGCAGCAGTGAGCTATAAAGCATGACTATAATAAATTTCAATCCAGTTTCTTTTAAAAGACATATGGAAATTACTATAAAAATCAGTTACATAATTTTTTGTTTCTTGTTTTGTATTGGTCCAATATCAGAGAGGTGGCTGGTCTGCTAGTTTGTGCAGCCAGATCCTAGGAACCCCTAAAATACTCAGTGCTGGTGGCTTCCTACCACCCTGTTTCCTCCGTGCAGCTCTCAGATTTATTCTTAGGTACACTTTATTTATGTATATTTTTATGTCTGCATGTCCCATACACACATTTAAAGATTCATTCTAACTATTTATAGGACAATGATGGGGTGCAGAGGTGTGGAATACAGAGGTCGTAGGTGGTGTGGAGATGCATTTGTCCATGGATAGGTTCAGCTACCTGTGGAATGTAATGGGATTCAGAGGTGGTGTATGGTGTATTATAGTATAGCAATAACAGCTGATAATATTGTGGAGAGAAACTAAATAGATGTAGCAACAATATAAATAACAGCTCAGCAAAGTTTTAAATGGAAGCAGCAGACCCTATCTACTGCCTGATTTTAAAGACTTGTGCTTCTGAAATTTGTTGGTTTGCAAGGTAAATTCTGGTAGAAAAATGTTTGTCAAGTTAACTGGAGGAAGTATTTCACATATTTTAGATTAAAGACCTGTTTAATGCCAAGCACTGCAACCATGAGTTGCTGATGGCACTGGGGACATCTCTGCAATTCCTGCAGTTCATACTCATATTTTCCCTAACATGGACCAGAGATTTTTCAGGGGCTGTCATGTGCTACCTTTTTAATTAGACACTGGTCTATGTGATATATAAACTAACTTCCATCCTGCAAAAGCATTAACATCCTCTTTCACAGAAAGGACCAGAAGCAATGGGCACGACATGAAACAATGGAAGATTCTCTCTGAACACCAAGAAACAGCTTTTTATTCTGAGGGTGACTAAGTGCTGGCAAGGTTGCCCAGGGAAATGGTGGAGTTTCCGTCTTTGGAAATATTTTGTAGCTGTTCTGGGAAACTGGCTCTCAGTGTCCCTGTTCTAGTGATTTGGTAGCATGAAGACCTGAACCCAGTGTACATGGGTTGTGTGATTCATTGGGAAGATATAGGACTGTTGGAGACAGTATTGGAGAACTGATTTCATGGAATAAAACTGTTCCACACTTCACCTCAGATGGGCAGAATAGATGTAGACTTTACCTAGTATGTTCCTTCAATCCATCTTCCTCCATTCTTGTTGGCTCCCCACCAGAAGATGCTGAGAGTTAGGGAGGTGTTGTGGCACACTGAGGAATTGTGATTTGGGAACAAACCAGGACAACACAAACTCACACTGAAAATATATCCCCAGTGGGTTGACAAAGGCTGTTATGTTGGGAGCCTTCTACTTCTTAAGGCAGTCTTACAGCCATATGTACAGGCTATGGCTGACTACCATCACCTTTCCCCTTTCCACTACATTAACTAGGATGAGTAACTGCTTGCCTTTAAGCTTTACGCATAAAAATGCTGGTGAGATTGCTGATTAGAAAACAACCATTTCTTGCTTAGCAAATGAAAATAAGAACAAATAATTTCTAAGAGAAATTGTAAATGAGAACTTGCAAATGCCATGGCCAATCTTAATTTGTGTGTTTAAGGTGATGAGCTATGCCATGAATGTTCCGTTTCTGTTTGTTAGGAGTTCCTACAAGTAGATACTTCAGTGTGTTTGGGTCTTAGGGACTGACCCTGATTTTATTTGGGGAAAAAAGCCACAAACAATTGCTGATTAAAAACCAAAGGTTGGGTGACAAAGCTTAATGTGTTTGATTTCTGGCTGTCAAATTTGCTGTATTATAAGTAAATTTGAGACAACTTCTTACCTTCTTCCAGGCAACATATGCAGAGTATCTGTAAAACAAAAGAGATAGCTATGAAAGTTGTAAACTGACACTTATTTTGGCAGGATATTAGCTTTGAAACCTATCTCTGGCAGAAAGTACATATTATTAATAAGTCTGGGAGTGAAAGAACTCAGCTAAACCGTGTCCTTTAATTCTTCAATTGTTTCAGGGTATATATCTTGACAAGCTACAAAAAAAGTGCAATACTGTCTCAGTAGGCAACTGTGGAGTACCTGGAAAAATGAAGATAAAGAAGCGTAACACTGAATTCAGCAGAGAATGGGATTTTTTTGTTTCTTTAATGAAACCTTTAACCTTTCTTAAACCTGTTGATATTGCAGAGTCTTAATGTCTACATTGGACTGCTGTGGGATATGGCCCCAGAGTTCTGCCCTACATTTCATTCTGACAGTAAATGTTTTAAGTAATTGCTTAAAGTCTGTGTTGCATCCCCAGCAGACTCATCCTCTTTTCTCTTAAAAGGCATTAAAACCAATTTAAAAATTTAAGTCCACAGGACCACTAATATAAATTATATAGCATTTCTGACTGAGAACCAAAATCACAAACAAAACAGGTAACTTTCAAAACACATTTTTTACGGGCTCTCGGGGAGGTCGTGGAGACTCCATCTCTGGAGACATTCAAAACCCAAGGGGCACATTCCTGTGTTGCTGTTCTAGGTGACCCTGACTTGACGGGGGGCTGGACTGCATGATCTCCAGAGGTCCCTTCCAACCATAACTATTCTGTGATTCACATACTAGTGCCTTTATAGAGATAGCATCTGTGAATATTGGGTAATAATTTTATGGGAAAAATAATGCATATCTTTTTTTTCTGGTGCTCATGTAAGTGCAGTACTGTGTTCAGACTCTTTCCCATGCAGCAACCTGTCTACCTCTATCCCAAATGTTTTATGTTGGCATTTTTTTGTGACAGGGAATCTGAAGTACTGAAGGGCAGGTTCTGGTAGTCTCATTCTCTCTCCTCTCAGCTTGGAGTAATGCAAAACCCCACTCTGTGAGAATGAGCCTACTTCAATTGCGATAGAAAAGCACTGCCTGACCTCTGGTTGCACTTTACTTCACATGTATCAAATGACAAGCCTCAAATCTATTCAAAATTTAAGAATCCTTCACAAATTTACGTCTTTAAATCGTAGATTAATGTCTGTGAGGGCACATGCAGCATGTTTGTCCATAATGCAGGATTGGGAAGGAAATGGTTATTCAGAGCTGGTATTCAGGGGGATGTAAGCAGGTCTGGGGAAAGGACCAGCAGGGACATTAGATTAAATTCACTGAAGACAGGCTGCACTTCAGGAGGAACCAGCTGTGGAAACATATACTGAGGCTGGGCTTTGCTGAAAAAGCCCTGGAAGTCCCAGTAGACAGCATGCTGAACAGGAGCCAGCAGCCTTCCCTGACAACAGAGGAGGTTGACAGGATCCTGGATCATTGTGTGGAAGGAATTCTCTCTTGTTGCTCAGCATGGGTAAGCCTGAATCCAGATACTGTATCTGGTCTTGGGCCCTCACTGAAATCTGACTCAAGTTCAACAGAGGAGCTCCAAGGTGTTTGAGGAGCTCACTGTTTTTCTGGTCTCTTTCAATAAAAAATGGTGAATTACAATATGCAAGAAAAAAAACAGTATATGGGCAAAATATATTTGTTTCTCTAGTGTTATGAGATTATCTTTTAAATTCATAACAGAAAAGGATAGTGGTTCTTACCACTTATATTTACATTTTATTTGTCCTGTCCCCTACTTTCTCCAGTTGAATGAACTTCAATAATTTCAGCCGTCTGAATTCATAACTTCTTTTATTAACATAAACTGAAGTGGATGCCAGTTTATATTATCAAACAAGAGCCATCCCTCAGGAAAGTGAGGTGTCCCAGGAGTAAAATTGCTGTCCCTTCAGTTGAAGCTGCTCCTATGGTTAAGGCTCTGCAAAAACAAGACAAGCAAACAGCAGATGAGAACGGCTTTACCTTCCTCATCTGAGGTAGCATAAAGCTAAAACAGAGCACACATTTAACAACAGCTCATTTGTGAATCCCCAGACAGTTTCTGAGAATTAGCCAGGTATTGGAGTATGCATCCCTTTATACTATTCACCATACTTTCACCATTTCTTCCCATACTCTATGTACAAGTAGAAAACAATTGAAGTCTCTTTTGTTTTTAATTTTATAATGCCCAGTATTTACTATCTCCCCATATACAACTGAGGATAGTAAGATGGGATGGGGCTGGACTATATTGTGTATGTTCTTCTGTTGCCAACATGTTTAGTTTCTCTGCAGAACCTTACATTCTTCATTTTTTAACGGTTTCCACCTCACCAAACCTAAGTCTGCTTTTACATTACACTTGGCATACTCTGCTCCCAAATCTCCTCACTAAAAATAATATGGTTGGTTTTCAGTACTGTTTCAGTGTTAAGTGAAGTGTCCAAGCTTCTGTTAACTGAAGTAATTTCTAGGCTTTCTAAATGAGTTAGTTAGTTTCTAAATGAGAACAGGGCATAAAATAACAGTGAGGGTTTTATAAATTGCAGCCTCGGAAGTTTAGGATTTGGAATCAGTTAATCTTCTGAATAAACTCATATACTCAAATAATAAAGTCATTCAAATCAAAACTTAATTTTAGCAAACTGAAAGAGAAGATTTTTCTTCCACTGTAAGAGAGGATCCCAGTTAATTGGAAGAAGTACACGTATATAATTTAATGAAAGCCACTGTAGGTAAGAAGGGAATAGGACAGTCAGCACACATTCTGCTGTTGATTGCTAAGTTACATTAAAGGTCAAATTAGTATGCAAATAGACTCCCAACTTTTCTTGTTCACCAATAATTACTTCCCATGAAAGAGAAGAGAAAACCCACTTGTGTTCTTTTCTGTTATTACTGTGGTGAAAATCCTTAAGTACTGCTTTGTTTCTTCTGTCTCTCTCATATTCAATATATGCATTATGAAACTGCTAAAACACTCAATTCCTTCTTCTCTGGCCATGTCTCCTCCACCCTCTATGTTTTTGGGGGTTTTTTATGCCTTTTGATATTGATTTTCTTCTTTTTGTCTCCTTCAAGTTTTTCTAAAGTTCTGTAATTCTACTGAATTCTTTAACAAATTGAGATAATACATAGCATGAAGGGCTGACCTTTGTATGATGCAAAAAGGAATGCTTAAATTTCTGACACTAATCATATGCTCAAAAGTGCTGTAATAATAATAATGTCACTTGCTTTCTCAGATGACAGCTTTGTGAGCTTCTATTTCTTTCCTAGGTGAAGCACATATGATTAAAAGTGAATATGGTATCTTTAATCTGTTGAAGATTTTACTGTCAGAGTATGAGTGCACATACAGATTTTGTAAGTGACCACTTCCATTCATGCTGATACATCAGACATAGTGTCCTCAAGCTTTGTTTAAATATCATTCCAGCTTCAGCTGTGCATTTCATTTTTGCCCAAACTATTAACGTGAACAGGGAATTGCTGTCTGGCTCATTGTTTCCCACAGGACCCACAGTGGGAAACTAGTGATGATTTTTCTGTTCATTACAAAACTTTGTATTGAGAAAGCTGAAGATATCTTTACTTGGTGTTAGTATTACCAGCCACAGTTTCATGGAAGATATGAGTTGAATCTTTCCAGTTCAGCTTTAAATGAGCATGTGTACTTTACAAATCTTTGCAGACAGGAAGACAAAAAGAAAAAAGGAGTGACAAAATCATTAGCAGCCTCAAAAATTAATAGGAAAAGAAAAATAAGAGACACAATGTGCCTAGAAAGGGTAAATACATGCTCAAAGAATTTTTAAAGGCTTTTTTTCTGAAAACTGGTCCTCAATTTTTCTTTATTTGTGAACTGAGAGCTTCCTACTGAGTTTGTAGGAGTAATTCATGGTAGGCAGGAAGTTCTAACACACTACAATATGTTAAAGTAATATCAACAGCAGCAAAATAATGTGGCAACGTGGGAGCCTCAGCATGCATTCATGCCAAATGGTTCATGTTGAAATGGAAAACACAAAGATTATTTTTCAGTGAGAAAAGAAAATCAATATTTTAAATCAATGCCAGTCATAGGGAACAGTGAGAACAAGTAACAAAAGACCACAAGGCACCTTTGGGAACACTTAAAAGAAAAATGCAATAAATATAAAACCATTATGCCAAAATAAAAGCTTATTTGGCTCGCATTAAGATGTGTCATAATCAGAAACCATACTAATTTTTCATGCTGCCACTTCCAGCCACTTCTGTAAAATTAAGGAAAACTTAGGTGACTGAGTTAAAAGTTCTTCAAGACATCATAACAGTGCCCATTTTTCTTGCCCTCCTGTCACAGTTTAGTCTGTTTTAATTTTAGCTACTATGCTGCTGTATGCAAGAGTCCCTTGCAGATCCCATATCTGTCCATGCATGTTAGTTCTGCTCTGCCTGTATACCAGGCACCCTGAGGATAGGCAAGTGGGCTTCCAGGAGAGACAAGAGGGGTGTCTTGGCAAGCCCAGTGTCACTCACCTACCCAGCAGGTTAGACATAGCAAGGCACACTATTCACCAGGTGGGATTTTAGAACTCCTTTGTAAAACCTCTTTGTAGATCAGCTGCCATGGTTAACCTCCTCATTTGTTTTACCTGATTGAGCAGTTCGCCACTCATCTGTGTGAGACAAAGCGAGGTACAAAGGCTCTGCACAGAGCCTATAGGATATCTCTGTCTGAATTACAGATTGCTCAGACATAAAACCAGACCTGCATTGCTCCACACATCATTACAATATTCTACCTCGGCTAGCAAGGCCTGACAGAGCAAAACCCTGCCCTAGTCTGTGGGAGCAAGCATCATTATACAAAGACCAGACTAGTAAAACCCAAGAGATCTACCTGGTCAATGGGAAGTGGTTGTAGGTGGAAGTAGTTGGACTTGATGATCCTTATGGGTCCCTTCCAACTCAGGATATTCTATGATTCTAAGTGTCTTCCAAAGCATGTAGTAAGGAGGGGTTTTTGTAAACACACCACACATAAATCAAGTTATGCTTTCCTCCATCACTCCCTGCTTTAGAGAGCTGAATATATCTATTTCCCAACTCAACACAGTCCTGCTGTAATGAAGTGCCTCTCAAGTAGTTAGTTAGTCTGTTTAAATACTACAGTAGCCAAATCTCACAGGGATATATTTTTCCACAATAAGGAATGTGAACTACAGCAAGAAACCTATTAAGTAGTTTTTTCAAGGTCTACAGGAAATTAGTGCTTAGACAATAAATTGAACCCAGATCTCCAGAGTCTCTCCATTCCCTTAGCCATTAGGATATTTCCTCTCCCAATACACAATATAGTGTGTTGAGGAACTAAATTATAAATAACTCAATACACTAAATAAGTAGAGTTTCACTAGAGGACAGGCCCAGACTCATGCAACTATTGAAACAGAACTTCTAATAATATTCCCTTTCATTTTCGGAGCACTAATGTTTGCAGAGCCCAGAGAAGAATTAATAAAACCAAACGTACTCCAAATTATAATTAAAATTATGCAGGACAGCAGAGAATCTTGACTATCTTTTAGTAAGAACTCCATCCTTCACAGGATATTGAGTGACAGTATACTTAGCTATGAAAGGTCAGAAAATGAATGTTAATTTGTTCTAAAGGCCAGAACATATATATATACATATATATATATATATATATTTCCAAGATATATATTTCCCAATCTGATTAACTCTTTCATAGATTCAAATTTATGCACCATATTATGCACCTGAGCAAAAAAAGTCACCTAAACCCTTTGAAAATAGCTAACGTATCTTTCACTAGAGTCTTGTTAAATAAAGAATGCCTTCAGTATATTGCAAAACCTTTAAATGCGTGATTTTTTAAGGAAATCTACGTTCATTTCAGTTTGGTTTGATAGAAGTGAAACAATAATTCATGGTGAGATAAGTAAAGATGTTTGAGTTTATCCAGATTTTAAGATTTTGCTTTCTTTTCACAGTATTCTGGTCAATTATTCTTATTTAATAATATTAAGGTCTATTAGGGTTGCTATCCCAAAAAAATAATACTTTAACACATTGATTTTTTTTTATTCCTTTTTTTGGATGGATATCCAGGAATGTCATAGATTACTAGAAACCCTGCAGTGCTCATAAAACTAGCAGATAAACAATGCATTTACCATGTCTTAAAAATTGGCCAGTCACAGAAATAGGCACATACAGATCATCGTTCTTTGAACTTCTCGATAATCACTTATGCCCTCATTCCCTGTCTTGCACTCCAGCAGTAAGTCATTTAGGGACTTTGTGAAGTGGATGTTAAATTAAGGCCATTATATTTAGTATCTGTTGATGGATTTATCACCTATCTACTTGTCTAGCCTTTTTTTTAAATCCATTTATCATTTGGCCTCCAGAACTTGTTCTTATGAAGAAGTTACATAAAGTAACAATGCAGCATTTTAATTGATTACTGTTTCAGATTAATGAAATTATTTTCCTGAAATTATGCAGAAATAAAACAGTGCAAATATTATTGATTGCAATGTTGAGACTGCTGCTCAGTTTCAATAAAACAAAGAACTGAAACAACAAAACTTGACAGTCAAGAACACAGGCTGTTGTAATATGCAATCGCTAACAAGAGGAGGGCAGGCAAGTGTGTCTGAGGACTATAAACACCAGCCATGGGATATGGTTGCTTTTTGTTTGTGCTTGTGTATACAAATAAAACTCCCAAAGCTGAGGAAATATCAGAAAGGGAAATAGACTTTGAATATCAGTAAGGAGAGTTATAAAAAGGCATTTACGTATTTGGTGACAGAGCTATCATTTTTAAGACAACTTTTAAATCTTCTCATAGGCAGCATCCTGACATTAACATATATTAATTAAATTAATAGTTATTAGATCCCTACTGTAATTTTGTCTATTTTTATTTCTCTACTATTGCATACATGCATCAAAAAGAAAATAAATTTTGCAAAAAAGGGGATACAGAACTGCATATTGCATATTACCAGTCTGCAAGGTATACAGCCTCCCTCCCAATCTCCCTCCTTCCTCTTTCTTGCTTTCCTGTCTTTTTCTTTGTAACTATTATACCAAACCACATACATTAACAATGAGTTAGACACAGTTCTTTTATGTTCGTAGTTTCTTCTCCATAGCTTTCCATTTACTTGCTGAACTGTATGTTCTTGTTCATTGTAACCAAAGTAAATTACTAGCCACAGTTTGTAGCAATATACCCCCTGAAACTAAACAAGAAAAGAAAGAAAACATGTTATTGTTCTCATTGATTTGCACTTGAAAAAATAAAGCATGACTTACTCAATTTGAACGTGGAATTTTTCTGCAGACTTAAAAGATTAGAATCACATCAAAAAGACAAAATGGATAGGTGTTTAACTAGATTAAGCTTATAAAAGGGTAGTGGTTTTCCTTGGCAATAGTTCTTATTAGAGGAGAGCCTGCTGCAGCAAAAAAACTTGGTCACGTCAGGCACTTGGCATCTTCTAGGGAGATTTAGGATCAAGTATTTTGAATTTATCTCAGGCAGTAGATTTTCAAAAACCTTTGTATGTCAGAGTTATATCATATAATCATTGAATTTTTAGGTTTGGAAAAGATCTCTAAGATCATTGAGTCCAACCATTAACTCAACACTGACATATTCACCTCTAAACCGTTTCCCTCAATCCTGCAGGTTTTTTTGAATATTTTCAGGGATGATGATTCCATCCCTCCCTTGAGCAGCCTGTTCCAATACCTGAGAACCCTTTCTGTGAAGAAATTTTTCCTAATATCCAATCTAAACCTCCCCTGGTGAAACTTGAGGCCATTTCTTCTCATCTTGTCACTTGTCACTTTGGAGAAGAGACTGGTCCCCATGTCGTTAAAACCTTGTTTCAGGTAGACTAAACAACCCCAGCTTCCTCAGCCATTCCTCATAAGACCCTTTCCCAGTTCTGTTGCCCTTCTCTGGACATGCTCCAGCACCTCAGGTGTTTTTTTGTAGTGAGAGGCCAAAAACTGAGCACAGGACTTGAGGTGTAGCCTCACCAGTGCTGAGTACAGGGGGACAATCCCTGCCCTGGTTCTGCTGGCCACACTATTGCTGGTACAGGCCAGGATGACACTGGCCTTCTTGGCCACCTGGGCTCACTGCCAGCTCATATTCAACAGCTCTGGACCAGCACCCCAGGTCCTTTTCTGCTGGGCAGTTTTCCAGCCACTTTCCCCCAGCCCTGTAGCGCTACATGGGTTTGTTGTGACCCAAGTGCAGGACCCAGCACCTGGCCTTGTTGAACTTCATATAACTGGCCTTGGACCATTGATCCATCCTGTTCAGATCCCTCTGTAGAGTCTTCCTGCCCTACAGCAGATCAACATTTCCATACTTGGTGTCCTCTGTGAGCTGACTGTGGATGTACTCAATCTCCTTATCTCGTTAATTGATAAAGATATTACACAGGACCGGGCCCAACACGGAGCCCTGGGGAAGGCCACCGGCCACCAGGTGCCGGCTGGATGTAACTCCATTCACCACCCCTTTCTGGGCACGGCCATCCAGCCACAAGGATTGGCTGACACACTTAGTCAAAGTCTCTGAACTTCTTGCATTTTGACAAGCTTAAAATAGAACCTTTTGGGTAGCCCCTGATTTTCAAATGGGTCCACAGAAAACCTGCTCCAGAAAAAATAAATTTTACATATGGAATTTTTATAAATCTTGACCTTCTTTTGTACAGGTCTGTACAGATATGTTGAGTCTGGCTGAGATGGAGGTAATTTTCCCCACAGATGCTCTCACTGTGCTGTTCTTTGTTAGAAAGGTGTTTTGGCTGCTGCTGAGCTGTGTTTGCACAGCATAAAGGCTGTCTCCAACATTCCCCACTTCTCCAGTAGTCTGGGGCTAGGCAAGATCTGGAGAGGATACTCAGCCAGGACATCTGATCCCAGATGACCAAAGGGATATTCTATACCATAGGATGTGTGCCTAGCTATAAAAGCTGAGAGAAAGGGGAGGACACCCACATATTTGTTATTACAAAATGTGTCTTCCAGAGAAACCGCTAGACATGCTAAAGCCCTGATTCCCAGGAAGTGTCTGGACTTCACCTGCTGATGGGAAGTAGAGAATAAATCTTTTGTTTTCCTTTGCCTTCACATGCAGTCTTTCCTTGTACTTTGTTAAGTTGCCTTTGTCTTGACCAATGAGCTTTTTCTCCCCTCACTTTTTCTGGCTGAGGAGGGGAGTGATAGAGTGGCTCAGTAGGAGCCTGGCATCCAGTCAGGGTTAATCCACCTCAAGAGTTCACCCATTAGGTAGTGACATTCAGTTCTTACAACATCATCGTCAAATTAATAAGCTGAAAATCTTCTAAAATAAAAATATGCAAACCGTTTTAATATTTTTAGACTGTGTTTTCCTTGTTTTTTTTTTACTTCAGTCTTTTTGCTTTGACCCTAACAAGTGGAGTGTATCATTTTTCTAGCATTCTTTTTAGCAATGGACTTCAGTACAGATTGTACTCATAATTTGTACTTTGAAATTTTGGGGCACATAAGTGTCAGTGGATTATAAGAACTGTTCAGTAATGCCACTAAAATGGAAGTTCAGATGAGTTTCCTTTAAAAAATTTTACTTCTGGGGTTAAATATGTCCAGTGTTTCAAATCCTATCAAGTTGAAAACAGGTATTTAAATTGTCATGTGGTTTTTCTGTGCTTAGCACAATTAAAGCAATCAAAGTGTTAGGAGCAGCAGCAGGAGCAGCATGACTTCTTTTGGAGCTGTAACTTGGACAAAAATCTGAGCGAAGTGGAAGACTGCGGAGTCTTAGAATAAAACTAGCAGGGTTTTGGTTTTGGTTTGTTTGCTTCATGCGGGTTGTTTTACCCTGTGCTATTTTCCATGTTTCTAATATTTCACAAAGAAAGGTCTCTTTTCACTATGACTGCAAAGAATATCCTGGACTACAGCTCTATAGGTCAGTAGTTTGCTCTTTTTACAGTAATTTTTAGATTTTTGAAACCTTTTAAAGGAAATCACTCTGTAATATCTTTTTGTTACTTTTGGGGTCTCTTAGGTGACTCTTGAGAATCAGTGTGGTCCTGACTTCTCTCATGTGTCTTTAAGCCCCAAACACATGCCAGTGGTAGGACCAGAATGACACAGAGCCAATGGAAAGCAATAAGCACTGCCAGAGGGCAGTGGAGGATCTGAATCCTGTGGTGTCCATTAGTCGACAGACTGCATTGACTGCAAATGTTTACCTTCCTATTTTAGATGTGCCAGTGATTTTCATGTGAATCACTAAAGCCAAAGTCTGTATACCTCCTTTGTCTTCAGTAGGACTTAATAATATATTTCTGATGTGAAGATTTAAAGAAAAATTAAGTCCTGTTTCAGCAAACGTATACTAGATTTTCACAAGTATTTTGCATTTATTAAATCCTACTGAAATCAGTAGAAGGTACCTAGAGTTTTCAGAATCATATTTTCCTATGAGTAATTTCATTCACATAAATGCAGCTGTTTTGCAGACCATATTTGCACAATCGTGTCAAAGTCTACATCCTTTATCCTTTGTGAATTTTCAAAGTAACAGCTAAAGAGCAGCATCTGTACCTGCCCAATGCATTTTAACAAGCTGAAGACTGCAGTGCAATACAGTAGATTCAGATCTTCAAGCTGATTGAGGTAAGAGAAAGGTGACACTACTTTTCAAGTGCTATCTCAGACCTTGGGGGATGTAAACCCCCCAATCTGGGGGAGAAGAATGCATCTCTGATAACGGACATAAAGAATGCAGCCACAAGGAAAGCCAACTCAGCAAATGTGCTGAAATCAGCTCTGACTGGGTAAAGAGCAATTCCAGAACAGGGAGATCATGATGACCAACTCATGAGCCATCTACCCCAGAAACTCACCAACCCAAAAGACAAGAATGCAGACTAATTACCACTAGAGGCAAGGGAATAATTTAGCCAGTGAACATTAATTCCTCTGTTTGGTAAAATGCATAAATAGTGACAAGTTTTGAATGACCTCAGGACCCCCTACCACCAAGAAGCAAGCCCAGAGTGGAAAAGGGTCAGTGAGGTGCTGCTGGATCCATGAGTGGTGACTATCTTCTTGATCTCTCTCTCCTCTCCCCACCCTTCTTTGCCCTCTATTTCTTTCTATCTCTCTACCTCAAATTTTACTGTTAAATAAAATCAGTTAAATAAAACTATTGACTTTGCCATATGGTCTTGTTTGCACCTTAATTCAGGCAGAGGCATCTCTTAATGATCACACAGTCTTAACAGTTGTGACAGATTTTTCCATTTTTATGGGCCTAGACCCACAACATATTTAAATTGCTGTGTTTCAGGAATGTTCATTATTGATTTCCATAATCAGTCATTTTCAATGAATCTTCACCTCATCCTTTGAATAGTAGCCTGAAACATCACACTTTAAGTGCCATATATTATTTTGCCATTAATGCCACCTGGTGCGTATATTATATGTTGTGACATTTTATTAATTGCCCATTACCAAGAGTGCATATAAATAATTTTCTATCCTATGTCATAAACTTTTCAGATGGTTTGGCTGAGGAAAGCAGATATATGCACTAGTGGGCTTGATTTCAGAAGGTGTTTTACTACAGACACTGCTAATATAGCGGAGTTGGCAGTACATGTGCTGTGCTTCTTTATTTCTGGCCTTCGCTTCCCTGATCCTAGATAACTGAGAGGAGGAACTGAAACACTAATTAGTGAAAGCAGACTGTACATCCAATTCCTTCCCTCATCCTCTCTAGCTGCATAAACCTTTGCCATCCAGTATGTTATTCTGTTGGCTCAGAACCATCATCCTGAATATCTCAGTTTTCTTCAGTATCCTGTAAGCCATTTCTCTTTTACTGAGACACTCCCTCCCACTGAATATTCATGGTTGTTTGCAAAAGAAGTCTCACTATTTTTACATTCAGTAGGTCCATTTCATCCTCTGCCCAAAGTAAAATTTCGAATGCTTCACAGCACAGAAGCCACTACCAGTAGATCTAGTTCCCCTTAAATTCTTATTTCTTTCTTCTTTAGCCAGGCTTCAGCAACCTTTGATTTATACTGTCTGTCTTTAGCCAAGGCTGATAACCTCCACTGCTTAGAACTCCTCTCCCTCATCCTTTTAGTTGCTGCCACTTAATCAGAACTTATGAACATGCTCCTCCACTCACATGTATATGCATGTTTACAGCTTTATGCATATCAGTCACTGGAACAGGACAGAAACAATGCAAACAACTAGAAGAGCTCTCTGAACAAGTTTGTTATGGGTGAACAATCTCATGTTTTGTCTTTGGAAGATAATCTGAACCATTTCTTCTGGTAAGGTTCTTGCTTTTCTGCTGAATTCATGCCTGGTGTATGCTTTGTGGAACCACAATGGCTCCTGTGCTGCTACCAGTCCAGAAGGATTTCCATGGGAAGAGGTAGCACTGTTTCTTTTTCAAGGATACTACTGAACATGCTTCCCATGAAGATTGCATGGGATGTGGATGAAGTCAGGCAAGGTATAGCTATGTTACAGCATTGGCATCTTCCAGTTTATGTCAGGAGACTTAGAGGTGGCAGTGAGTAGCATCCTTCAAGAAGTGATAGGAGTAACTTCCAAGAGGATAGAGCAAATTGAGTGGAGTTTATTTTAGCTGAGACTGCCATTGAGTAAACTAAAACCAAACCTGCAGTAAAGATCTGCCTGCAGTGATACTTGGGCAAAGAGATGTGTATGATACAGAAATACCAACTTTGGCTTGTCAGTCTTACAGCTGAGTATTCTGAGCCAGGTTGTTATTCACTTATTGAGGTGCAAAAGAGGATGATTCACTGCTCTTTTACTGGATTTCTGAGAGGAAATTGATGAGAGATTCTCAGAGTAAAAGAGTAGAGTCAAACATTAATGCTTCATCCTCCTCTACCTGTTCCTCAGAGAAGAGGTGAGGAGGGAAGGGCATGAGATGAGACTAGCACAGGTTTTTTTCCATTCTTCCTCCAGATTTTTTCCCTTTCTGTTTAGGGGAAGTGCAGCAAAGAATAAATAGAACCCTTGCACCATCAAACTCAGTGAGAGTTTTGCCACTGAGTGCTCTGCAGAAGGATTTAATTTCTAATGTTTTAAATATAGAACAATAGGTTTGTAGTTATTAAAAATGACAAATTAAAACAAAGCTACATGTCAAACAGTCTTGAAACAAATAAAAATACCAAAAAACCCATGATGTGAAAGGGTCATGCACTTGCTAAGTGTTCCTCCTTAAAAACATTTAGGAATGCATGGGAGAAACTAGCTGTTTATTTATTCCAGCTATAAATATAATGAAAAAAGGGAGTTCCTTAAATTTACTTTACTGCCTATTTCTAACATTGAACACATTTCTAGAATACGGCCTTGTTCTCAGAATTAATGATGTACTATGCTTCAGCAATTCCAAGAATTGCTTTTTGATTATTTTATTACTTAAGTGGAACTTAGATGTCTAAGTCCACTTGACTGCTTTGAAACTCTTAACCTCTAAGAAAATTCTTTACCATGTGAGTGTGCTATGTTTTCATAAACCAGTAAGGAATTTATATTGAGACAGGTAAGTGTATGTATGACTCATGTTGTATGCCACGAACTTATTTATTTTTGTGGATTGTGAGATTATGCAAGTGTATTCAACAAAAAAAAATATGGACTTGCATCATCAATGAAATGACAGGATGGTAAACCAGTATAGTTACTTTTGCAGAAAACTACCTGTAGTAATGCTGGCACTGAAGTTCCTTTTTGAGATAAAGCCCCCTCCCGCACACACACACATTGTAAATTAATGTACAGTTAACCTGAACACACTGTTTCGGTTCAGCATGAATCATTATATACACAACCAGTAAGGTTAATCCTGCTGGTTGTTTAATAAGATACAGTGTGCAATGGCTGAATAATGGAATAAAACTGCAGCTTAGAAGAGGATGTATGGCAGAGATAGATACCATTTTAATTTTAATGATTTTATTCTTTGCACTAGTGGGATAGCAATATTAACTAGAAATTAATTTTAAAAATACTTAAATGCCTTAGGGGTGGGAATGAGGGCAAGAATAGATAGCTATGGATAGGTATGGTTGTACAGACATAGACATAGAAGGAATGGAATTTATTTGGCAGTCTTATGAGTCTGGCAATTAAATGTACTGATAGGAGTTGCTCACCTTAGGCACTTTATAATCAAAAGAAAAAGGCAGCAACAAGAGGTAATTCATGTAATTTTGACACAGTCATTGATGATAACTCAAAACCTTGGTCAGTTAAATGTTAAGATTCCAGCCGAATTCACAGTGGAAATACTGAATAACATATTGTGGTAATGCATTTTCAGTAAGCCTTACTCTTCCTGTAGGTCTAAATCACCATCATGGTCATAATGAGAATTATGTCAATCTGTTTTGGATGTATTTCAGTTCCCTAATTAAAGAGATGGTTTTCAAAAAGGACATATTTCTTTGTACTTGATATAGTCAAAATTATATAAATCTATCACTTAAAAAAAAATCTGGAATTTCTGTATTTTCCCATTTTTCAGGAATGACTAGAAATGGAAATGTTACCCAGTGATATATATTAATGTGACAATTTTTTAAAATGCTATAGATCTTCATTGGGAAAATAAAATAAGCTGAATTATTTTCAAATAAGAACATATCTAAATTTGCAGAACTTGCACCAATATTGTCAGACATGTTATTACTTTGTTTTATCATTTAATTACAGTATACTTCTACTTTTTTGAAGTCTTATGAGATACCTTAGAATTCCATTGAGAATTACCAAATAAGAATTATATATTACAAATATAGGACAACAGCATTTTTCTATCAAAGGATATTCCTTTGTTGTTCAAAAAAATGTTTGATGCTCATATTTTTAAGGAGATCCTTTGAAGTTCACTTCAATAGAAACTCTTGCCATACAGACCAGACAAAATTTAGTTTACTAATTAACTGCTTCATTTTGATTTAGCATATAACAAAATCAAATCACAATTATAGCTTTTTTATTAATTAAACTTTTAAAAACAGCTGTGTATGTGCTGATGGCAAACTTTTAACCTGCCTTCTTTTATTTAATTTTCTTTCTTATGAATTCCCAGCCTGATTTAATGTTCTTTGTTTTCAGGCAGACAATGCACTCACCAGCTGAAGAGGGGGAGCTAGAAGTGAATAAATCCTTTTTGTAGAATGAGTTTCACAGCCCATGAACAGCAATTCCCCTACAGAATCCCACCACAGTTCTGTCAAACACTCTTACAAAGTTCACCATGGTACTAAACCCATTTTTCCTCCTTTGCTCTTATTCTGCTTTTCTGTCCTTCCCTGGTGTGAACATTTCTAAATCCCTCCCCATATGCTTTCACATCAAGAAAGTATTTCTGAAGGCAAAAATTCATTAAAGGACATATGGGAATAATTTTTGAAAGGATGGGTTATAGGGAGAAGAAGTTTTGGATTTTTTTAAGAGGTCAGGAATTTGTAGGAAAGGAAAATTATGTATTTTCTTTACTGTCCCTTACTTAATCAGCTTCTTTCTATCTATGTCTCTTCTCAGTATCAAGTACATGCCCCAGAATTTATAATTTTCATCCAAAATCACGCATTACTTATGTGTCTCTAATGTATTTACTGCTTGATCATCCTATTTATTTTGTATAATCTCATCCATTTCTAGCAGCAGTCAGTGACTCAGCTCTTGTTTAGGTAGTGTTAAAGCTGTCAGCTTTACAAATCAGCTCTACATGCAACTGAACTGTTCTTTTAGTTTGCTGGGTATAGATGAGCAGAAGTTAACACGGCTCTGGGAAGTTGAAATGGTAAAACGAGTCCAAAAATTGCCTTGTTCCCCTCTATACACAATCTCCCAGCCTTTGAAAGAAGATTTGATAATACCTGCATTTGGTGCATCTATCCATTTGCATTTGGTGCACCTATCCTCTTTTGTAGGACCTGCTTGATTTTATGCTCTAAGTATGACCATAGCTATGAACACTACACATTATACTTATTTCTTTTTATATGACATCTAAATTTTGAACTCTTCTTAATCTTATTTGGAAAAATGTTCCAAAAAAAACACTGGAAATTGTGTGGATGTTTCTAGAATATAACCGAAGGTTGCAATCTCCTCTCCTGTGACTCCAGCATCTCTAGGAGATTCACGAGACATGATTCCTGTGTAGTCCAAATCCAACCTTAACATCACGACTTTTTTAGAAAGTGGGGAAATAATTTCTTCTGCTACTACCTGTGAGATGGAAGCAATTAAAAACAATCAATGTATTTTCATTCTGGGATGCTACTGTACTTCATCCAAGCCTCATTAAACTTAGTAGTCTTTCAATATCCTTTTGGTTAGACAGGTCTAACCATTGGTTTTACCTTACTGAAGGAAAAAGGGATATCCCAGCTTGGCTGCAGTAAAGGTAGTCTGGCAGATGAAGCTGGAGACCAGATGCTTTGCAAGAAAAAGGGAAGTAGAAAGCCAATCACTGCCCCTTGCCCTCTGAATTAATGGCAATCAAAATCTCTGATTAGCTCTGCTATCTTCCTGCTCAAGGCAATAGAGCCTAAATTGTCAGCAGTTTCCAGTGCTCTTTCAGGTAGGGAGAAATATTTCTGTGGTTTTTGTCTGTGTGTTAAATTTAATTTGATTGGAAGCCACATTACTAGAAAGTAGGTTTTGAGCCTAAGCACAAAAAATAATTTTTTGCTTCTAATTATTCATCTGATCACTTCTTTAATGGAGCATTTGATTTATTTCAAAGTAATCTCTGCTTTTTATATGTAAATCACGAGTTTGAGAGCGTGCTAATTAAATTATGCAAGGAAAATGCAAGGAAAAACTGTTCTAATCAAAAGGTGGAAATTCTATTAAAATGTTTGATATTTATTTATATAAGCTTCCAAAGGAGGTAGCAATTGACAGTCTGAACTACACTGGACACCATGTTCCCAAGACAAATGCAATACATATAGTAACTAAGAAGATTAATGTGTTCTGTGAGGCAAGGCATTGCAATCAGAAACCAATAATCGATACAAATGACCAGTATGACCCAGGAAAATATTTTCATTTATTCTGGGTAGAGTTGTCTTAATTGTCTAAAGCACACATTTGTCAGTTTTTAGTTCAGAAGGGAAGTTATCAAAGAACTGAAGTATTCTAATTTTTCTAATGCTGATCAAGTACTTCTCTAAGTTTTAAACAGCTCAACAATACCAAAGCTGTGAAAAAGCACTGAAATTTAGCTCAGCCATCTAAAGAGTTTCAAAGCACACATGTTATAATAATCATTGTACTAAGATAAAAAGCTGCAGTAAGTCCCAAGAGAACATAGGGAGCTCTAGCTGTATATAAATCTTTTCTATGAAAGAGGGTTTTATCTTAGTGTGTTTTCCAGGAAATACAATGATAGTAAGAATACCCACTAAAAAAATGTTTCCTTCCATGAATAATTGCTTTTTTAGAATCTAATTTTCCAAATTTTCATGCTGTTTGGAAATACTGAAAGCAGGTTCCAAAGACAGAACTAGATGTTTCCACGTGGATATTTTGATGTTAGGAAAGAAATTTAGATGGACATGTTTTTTGCTGTTTCCATGTCAGAAAAGCAAGAGCTTCCTTGAAGCATTTGGATTTAATTTTGTTTTTCCATCATTTCTTCAAAATAAAGAAAATTGTTCCCCATCTTTCTTTTTCTTTTCTTGTTCTTCTTTTCTGCTAAACTGTTGGATGGTTAGTGCTTTCTCAGTAGCTGGGAATTTAAAATAATGTTTCATCATTGCACAAGAGGTTATAGGCAAATAGAAATTCAGTCTCTGCTCTCTGCTTATGAATTGCTCTCTATGTTGCTTTTTCATGAGCCCAAAAGAAAATATATGCCCTGAATTCTTCCTAACATCATGATTTACATTTTCAGTCCTCCAACTCATTCTGAGTGCTGTAAGCTCTCTCCTGCCTCCTGTCACTTTGTACTATCAGCAGAGCAGCGACGTGAGTCATTCATGAGACATGAGCACTATTGTGAGGAGAGCTGGGCTACAGCACGTGGCCAGCACTGAGCCTTGTCCCCTACAGAGCATCTGCAGAGTGAGTAGACACCAACTTCGATATGAGCACCTCGCTCATTGGAGTTGACACAGCCATGAGGCCACGCTGAAACAGAATCTGCGCTGAATTCTTGGGCAAGTGGTTTCAAACTGTGAGGGGGCAAAGAAGGGAAGGGCAGACAGTGTATTTCACTACCTATAGCATGGCTGCACCTGTCTTGGTACATGGGTAATTTCCTAAAAATAGTAAAAAGAATTCTGAAGAATTTCATGATGATTCCAAGTATTAATTGCAGAATGAGGTGCAATGCTTATATTACGGTCTCCTGCTCTTTCAGCTCATCAGTTAATCATTATAATAACAGCAACCTTTTCCTTCATATTTATAAAACATCTAGTAAATCTACAGTACTGCAATAACATAAAAATAAAAATTATTCTAATTAATTGATAAATAAAAGGCCAAAGAAAACAGAGGCAGTGAAAATGTCTGATTCATACCTGGTTAATAAATGACATTTCAGAGACATGAGTCTTGAATTCAAATGTCAGTGAAAGACTAAGTAGTCTGTTGAAGCAATTTCAGGGAGGTCTTCCAGGTGAGACCTTCAAAGGCATATAATTCAAGGAACAAGTGTTAGTTGAAAATTATTGGAAGTGAAGTTGCTAGAGTTCTAAAATGAAAAAGTTACAGATATTTTGAAGGCATTTTAAAAAATTACAGCACAGGTAGGGTCCAGATTCTTTCCATCATCATTCACCTTTCCTGAAATCTGGGGGAAAGTTGAAGCCCCTGTAATAATAAATTACTTGTCAAAATTGTGTTTTGTGTGTATCTGAAGGAGTGAGCAATATATTACATTATGTATCACAGCTCATAAATGGCACAGCTTCTAAATAGTAGCAAATAAATTTGGTATTATAGATGGAGCTATCTTGCCGCAGAGTAAGCCTAAAATTATTTTTTCTTTTTTTTTTTTTTGTGGTCAACATATTTTCAAAATATAAATATAAAAACGTAGGAAATGTCAACATTGTTGACATACATAAAATAGAAGACAGTATCTAGAGGATTCAGCAACAATATGCAAACACAGATAATGCTATAATGTAGATAGTGAATCAGCTAGAGTTTTCAGAGAAGAAATTAGAAAAGACAGATTAAAAATGTCAAGTTACATCCATTATAAGATAATTGACTGAGGACAGCATCAGCAATTTGCCATAAATTTGGCCTGCCCTATAAGTGTCTATTTTTATAAATGTATATATGTGCATACATATATTGCTTATATAATTATCTATTTATGTGGTGCTTATCTATAATGTGAGCAGGAGTGTGTCTATACCTTTTCCTGTACCTGAGGTTCACAGACTGGCTAAGGTTGGAAGACACCACAATGGGACTTTTGGTCCAGCCTCCTTGCTTATGCAGGATCACACTAGTGCATATTGCACAGGATTGTGTCCAGAGGGTTCTTGAATATCTCCAGGGATATGTGAGGGAGACTCCACAACCTCTCTGGGCAACCTGCTCCAGTGTGTAGTCACCCACACAGGTTAAATGCATTAAGGTTAACACATATAAAATGCATTAAGGTTAAATGTCTTTTAATATGTATATAATGCACTAAAGTTAAATGCATTTAGCATTGTGATTTTAAGCTACTTTGATATTTTTTTATTGTGAGAGGAAAAGAAGTTTTACACTTGCTCTTTGCAAATACTTTAGGACTAGGGAGAGTATAAATCCCCACAGAACAGGTAGGTGATAAATCACACCTTAGCTGAGTGAATGTCCACCCTATAGCTTTGAAGAAGTCACTAGATATAGAGGAAAAATTAATTCAGCTTATTTAACTTCACATTTTAGTCATTAATTATTTTGACTCATATTTTCTGAATTGATCTGTATTGCTATATTTAGGAAAAAGAATTAAACTTCATATTATTTGGGTTCTGTTTTGCATTTCATACTATATAGGTTTAGAGAAAATTCCTGCTGAGGTGATGATATACTTATTAACAGTTCTAAAAATCTGACAGGTAGGTAACAATTTCTATGCATTGTTGTTATCATGAACAATTTAAGTAGTATTTTTAGATTTCTTTTATGTTGCAGCAGCTGCTCTCAATTTCTCTAAGTCAGATTGCAGTTGCTGAAAGGCTGCTTACTTCCTCTCTCTTGCAAAGAAAATGACATACTGTGTTAGCTGATTGGGAGGAGCTGGTGGGAAGGAGGGTCGTTTAGTTTCAAAGAAGCCATTATTTCAAGTATTTTTAGGGCAGAAGAGTCACCATTTTCTTTTTGACTGTTCTGTCAGAAGTTTGTGGGAGGAGAAAAGTGGCTGCTGTTAGTAAGAGGCGTACAGAAATGTATCTATGCTACTGCTTTATTCTGTTGTTGCAGGATGTGAATTAACAGGATGCAGCTAGTCTGAAAGAGGCATATGCAACACATTATTTAGCCCTATAGCAGAAATAGAAATTTGGATTTCAAATCTAGGATGCAAGGGGAAAAAATATATCTAATTTCTGAGAGAAACTTTACTCTTAAAGGCTTGGTTACTCAAAAAACTCTAAGATAAGAGTTTTTCATTTCCCTTCATTAGGCTTTCTATCATTATTTCTATTTGTTTACTTCCTATGTAAACAAATATTTTCTCATTTTTGCTGTTATTGACTTTACTTTGTTCCTTTGATAGAATTCATTCTGCCTTTTTTTAAAGTAGCTTTTAACTTTCAAATCAAAATTAGCTATGCTAAAAGGCAGGAGAGTTTGAGTAAATATGACAGATTAATGACTCACCTGCATTTTCAAATATTAGTCATTTAGACTATTGCAAAATCTTAACTACTTCTGATTTCTTTATGAATTTAGCTCTACCATGTCATCTAAAAATTACATTTGTTTCCTTAAAATCATATTGTGGTAGCACAGAATCCTTACTGATTAGAGAACATATTTGCATATCCTGAAATGTTACCATTATTCAGTAACAGTCCCATTTCCAGCTTGTTTAGAGGTTGCATGGTAGGAGACCCTGTGAAAACACAAATACAGTGGCAGCCTTGAGTTTTGCATCCTAATCAGATGCAGTAGAAGGTGGCAAGAGAAGCACAGTAAAGTGAAACTTGTAGAATATTTAATTAGCCAGGAGAGTTTACTGTCTATAGTGCATTTTCTGCTAGGCCAGTGTCATCTCTACTGCAGCCAGAAAACATTTACAGAAAAGTTTCCAAATGCATATTCTAAAACTTGCAAGAGTTATGATGTTTGTGTTATGGGGACTGTTTCCCTCCCGTGACTATAACCATACCAGGTAATTATCTCCTGCAGCTGATAATAAAGGTTCTCTGTGCTAAGGTGATGTGAAAATAACGTAGTGTGTCTAAGGAGATTTTTCATTGGACTGTGGATCTTAAAGAGTCTTTACATTCATCTCTACTACATCACTACCATAAGAACTTCCTCTCTACCCTCATAAAAATGTTAAAACAAGTCTCTGTAGAGAGAATTGCTGAAGAACCACCCTGCTCTTATTATGCTGGGACAATCAGCCTGTACTATAAAGCCAATATTGCCCCCTTGACATCACCAAACATCTGAGCTGTGGCTTCTCACTTATTTTCTTTGCAGTATCTAAAAGCCACCTCTTCCAACATCTTTAAAACTCATTTCCCCTTGTTTACTCAATGAAGTTGCATTATTTGAATTCATCTAGCACTGAAGTTCCTCTCAAATAAAGTAGATGGTATCTTAGATTTGCAACGTTTCTTAGTGCCCCATAGTGATATTTAACTGCAACAATATAAGGTTTTAAAAAGCTTATTCCCATAAAATTTCTGGTTAATGCTTAATAATTTTCAGAAATGTTCAAATTGCAGAGCATGGGAATAATTTATAAATTCTCCTCACATGCATATCTTTGTCAGGCAGTCATAAAGTAAGTTGAAAGCAAAATGGTTTATATAGAAAATTAGTTACATGGCTTGTAAAATGCTCTACAATGTCCTGCAAACAAAAGGGAAAATTTTCTGCAATTTCACAATTTTGTACTTGCTCAGATGGCCATTAACCAACAAGATGAAAATCAAATTTATCCTATTCACACTATGAATTATCTGTGATTAGCAGTGTATAGAATGTGATTTTCTAAAGCTTCTTTCATATTCAAGGTATCTTCAAGCACTTTGCAAAAAAAAAAGAGAAGAAATAAACACCATAAGTACACTAAACATGTATAGGATAAAAAAACTTGCCCTTTTCTTTAGGCCAGGATTAAATCTTTGCTTAGTACTCTTAGAAATCTTGTGTCATAGAATCTTAAAGTCAAGAGGATTTTGCTATTTCTAGGCTTATACATTATAATACTTTCTGAGGCATTTGATGTGTCCTGATTTCAACATTGAATCAAGAATGACTAGCAATCATGTTCCTTTCTTAGTGGTATAAATTCTACGCATACACCTTAAACTGGCCCCTGCTCTGTTAAATCCATAATCCCTTTATATGTATAAAATATGGGCCATGGGCCAACCTCTGAAATGTCCAGAAAGAATGAGAATTTACTTGCAATACTTTCATTTTATTATTATTTGACCGAGTGTTTTCCAAACTGCTATAATGGAGTCATGCTTTGTTAGCTCTTCTGCACAAGTTTTCTGTATTCTGTGATGCCCACATAACTCCAGCTATTTGGGCTTTATGAAGTGAATGTGTATCATAAGATTTGCAGTTCTGTTCTAGAATGCATCTCCACGCATTGTGATGATTCTGTGCATGGAAATAAGCTGGGACTTGCACTTATCTTCATGTCACTGCAGTGGTAGGATCTAGGCTCCATCGGGCCCATAAGTAAAAAAGGCTGGATTAGCACAAATGTAAGCTTTTCAGTTGCTGTTCAGTAATATCACCCAGCTCTTTTGTGCACATCTACACAACTTTAACAAATCAAAGTCTATACTAACTGCCAGAAAGGATGGTCTTCCAGTAGACGTGTATAGACAGGAGTACAGACAACATACAGCATTATTATAATGATGGGTGTAAACTTAACCACAATGATCATGTAGCCAGTATAAATGCTTTAAACAGGTATCGTTTGAAGCTTGGCTGTAATCTTTTAGCAGGATCTAGCTTCCTTGTGCAAACAGCAAAAGGCAATAAAGACAAAAAGGGAGTAAGAACCTTGCCAGAGCCATTCTGTTGTAACACAGAGGAGGAGATACTATTGGCTTATGAAGTATTAAAGTATATCTAAAATATAAAGAAATACAGATATGACTCTGTTTTTACCATTGATGAATGCACAATTCAAGAGTATTAAAATCTGCAAAAAAAGATGCTTACCCATATAGTGATTATCAAAGTCTTTTAGTTAAATGGTGTTTACGTTGTTCATTAATTGGTTTGGTACTTTCAAGAGCTACCCTGCCAGTTTGACAATTGTGCACTCTAAGCTTTTCACACACTAAATAGCCAAAATAAGCAAAGCTTTTCTACAATCAGATCCTCACCATCTCTTGCTCAGTACTAGTAAGTTTGATGGCTTTATAGGTAATCTTTTTCTTCGAGACTATTTTTTCTCTTTTTTTTTCTTAGACCACCACCAAGAGTGTTAGCATTATCAGATGAAGTCTAAATTTCTGTAGGTCTAAACTGAAATCATTGAGCCCTTTGAAGACATCACTTTCAAGATTTCACATGATGATATTAAACATTATCAGCTGGGTCAGTTTTGAATTAGTAATATCAGGGTAATATGGCCTTTGGGTTCTTTCATTATTCAGTCTGTCAGACCCTACAATTTTGCAACATTTGCCATCTTGCTTAGTAGGTAAGACCTTTTATGGACTTGAAACAAAAATCCTGTATGAAGAATGGCGATATGAAGAGTGACCTGATGTATACATATCAAGTCCCCGAAAGGAATCTAACATTAGGAAAAAATAGTTTCATATTCAGTAATTCCAGTTTGCTTAGTGACTTCATTTCACATGGACCACTGCTTTCCTGAGCCAGTGTCTGTGGCTCTGGCTGTGCAAAGTGGCAGCTGCTGTAGATGTTCTCCAGGGCAGTGAGCTGGCAAGTTTATGTCACTCATCCTTCCTCTGCCATGCAGGAATGTGGGAGGAGTATTAAAGAAATGTACCCCATTCTGATACTACTAGGATGACAAAAGACTGCTATAGGCCATGCATTGTAATGCTCTGTAAGACTGAGTGAGCCAGGTAGTCCCTACCTGTCAGGAATTGCAGTGTCATTACTTGAGTTTTTGAGTGAATCTGGGATATTTAATACAGTTTTTCATTCAGAGTTCCTCAGCTGCAACAAGCATGTCCCTAGTGTTAAATAAATTAGTATTTTCGAAGTCTTTTTGCATTCACGAAATTCCCATCTGAGCACAAAACAAATCTTTGGCTCCTTTGTGTATTTCCAAACAATGAAAGAATTTGGATGATTAACAATTTTTCATCTACTGGCTTTTATGGCCACTGCATCTCTAATGCACTGTGCCGTACAGGTTCTTCAGTGTCCTGGACACTGAGAATTGACATCTACATGAGGTCAGATACCAGCATTATAAGTAATTAATAGTAAATTTAAGAAATTCATCACTGTTGTAGTCGATTGATGGCAGCAGGGCATTTCACTTGAGACTTCTTCAACACAGCTAATCTTACATCCAATTTAATATTAGATACAATTTACCATGTATCTGGCTGACAGCAACATAATTTCTTTCATCTCATTCCTACACAGCTTAAGAAACACACATCCAAAGGTGAAAAAAAGGTCAGTAAATTAAACAAGAACAAAATTTGGCATTATGTCTCCTCTTTCAAGTTTGCATGGAGAATTTTCCATGCCTATGTGCTCTGAAAAGGGCTGTAATCTAAATGATATACTGCTGATCCAATGATCCAGAATGACTTTCATGGCTTGGGCAAGAGCTGTGGACTAAATGCAGCTTTCTTTTAGACCTCATTCCAAGTACAGAAATATGTAAAGAGACAGTGGATACTTATGGTCGAACATAGCAGCAGAGGTGTGTCTGAACTGTTTTAAGGGTGCAAATACAAATTAAAGTTCTGTGATGCAGAAAGAACAAACTAAGGCAGATTAGAGTAGGGCAAAAGCTGGGTTAGAGTACTGTGATTGATCTCCTAAAGATACAGCAGTCTCTCTGAGAAGCCAATGGGAAAGCTCCTGTTCATGCATAGTATTCGTGGCAAGAGAGCAGCTAGATTCTGACATGATGTAGAAAAAAGCCAAGAAACACAGATACTCATCTGGCCCTCATGTACTGGTCAGTCCTGGGATTTAAAAATAATATATTTTTTAAATCTCCTCAGCGTAGCATTTTTGCTGAGTGTGCGGTGGAGGTATTTGCATATTTGTGGATACCTCCATCTTGCTGGCCCTGTGTGCTCACTGTCTCTCTGCCAGCACCTAGGTGCTTTTATTGTTCCTCGCCACTGCTATCTCTTAATTTGTTTCCTTAGCCATCTGTTCCTGCCTTTACATTGCCTGTGCCTGGCTTGTGTCCTGTCTGAGCCTCTTTCTTCATTGTCTTAATGTTAAATCATGTTATGCCAGTGTAATACTTTCTATTAGCTAAATAGTCTCCTTTCAGTTTAATTGGGAAGACAACCTCGACAACAAGCTTTATTGAATCTTACTGAAAAATTAAAGGTGCTGCTGAGAGTCCAGAGAAGGGCAAGGACCCTGGTGAATGGGCTGGAGCACAAGTCTTATGAGAAGTGGCTGAGGGAGCTGGGGATGTTTTGCCTGGAGAACAGGAGGCTCGGGGAGGACCTTATTCCTCTCTATAATTACATGTAAGGAAGTTTTTGTAAGGTGAGGTAATTCTCCTGGATGTGGAGGATTACAAGTGACAGGATGAGAGGAAATGGCTTCAAGTTGCACCATTGGAGCTGTAAATTAGATATTAGAAGAAATTTCTTAATGGAAAGGGTTGTCAAACACTGGAATAGACAGCCCAGGGAAGTGGTGGAGTCACCATCCCTGGAATTAAAAAAAAAAAAAAGTGGCTATGTCACTTGAGGACACAGATAATGGTGAAAATGGTGGTGGTGCTAGGTTGCACTTGATGGTTTTAAAAGTAATTTCCAACTTTAAGCATTCTGTGATTCAATGAACCAAACTGATTAGGATATTATTTCTGTTATTGCTATTTATTTTCCAGGATTAAATATGCCTTTGCAAAATCTTTTTATGACCGCCTGGTTCTGGCCAGGACAAGATTAGTCTTTGCAGTGGCCAGAAAAGGGCATAGCTAGAACCTGGAGGTTATTCTATACCACCTCATGTCATCACTGGGGTCAGGGGAAAGGAGTCTCTTGCAACAAGGAGTCTTCTGGAGGGAGTGGTCGAGGGAGTGCTCGGATAATGCTGATTCTGAACATTTTGCATGTGATTCACTCACCTCTCTTGTACACTATTTATTAATGTTGTTGCTGTAACCGTTAATTTTTTTTATCTCATTGCCATCTCCAGTAAATTGTTCTTAGCCCATGAACTTTACCTTTTGTGCCTCCAATTCTCTCCAGCCACCAGCAGGGGAGGGGGACAGGGGGACTGAGCAAGTGGGAGTGTGTTTTCAAGTGTATCAGTGGCAGCACTAAATTGAGGAGTAGCATTCCTAAATCACCACAGGGTCCAGACTAGATGACTAGACCACAAGGTACAGACTAGATGACAAAGTGTGCATATATGTACGTGTATATACGAAGACAGTTTACGCATTTTTATTTTTCCTGTATTACCATTTTGCTTCCCTGTGACAGGAGCTAAAATTGCTTTTTGCGACCTCACTTACTAGTTTCTTTTAGTAAGTACTTTCACAATTGAGATAGAATACTTCATTATTATGATGGAAATTTGGCACCATTAAAATACAGTGTAAAATATGCAGAGAGACTAACTATCTGGTTAGAATTTGTGTGAAATGGAAATGTAAAGGATAGAATGACACCTGTTTTGTATCACACCACTGAAAAAAAATGCGTGACTGATGCCAGTAGCCCTACCTATAATTATTGTATTGTTATAGCTTGCCTTGTGGATTAAAAATAAAAGCAAGACCTTATTTAGCCACTATTTTGGTGACTTACCAGTGCTTTAGGTATTGTTAACCCCTGCTTGTTCTGTAAATTTCTTAATGTAAGACTTATCTCCTGAACCTCCCTTTCTAGAATAGAATATACAACTATTTTATGTCACTGGGGTCAAAAGGAAGCCAACTTGCATGAGAAGGGTTTAAGATGTCTTCTGTCTGCAATACTACCTATAATTCACACAAAATGTCCAGATACTAAGAGACAAGAGGCAATTCTATCAGCTTGTATGCTTGTAAATATGTGCTTAGTCTCCATTCAGCTTCAATTTAAGAAAGCTATCTTAAACTCCAGTGGAATTCAAGTGGGGATGAATTCTTCAGTAGGCAGGCACAAGGCTTTGCTAAAAGCTGAAGTTCTAGTTCTAGTCCTTGAAGCCTCCCATACATCCCATATTATGTTCTAATTTCACCACAAAAGAACCCTGTTATGAAGACTAGCTTGGTTAAGATCTGAGTTTCGGGCAGGATTAAACATGAAATGTTAATGCTGACAATTCTTCATGGATATAACAGTCTCAGCTCATTAAAGAATGAGACAGTATTTTACAACTATATATATGAATTTTCTAATGTATTAATATATCTTACAAATGTAAAAATATGTGTTTCTTAAATTTTGCATACTTCCGAGGTAGATGATATTTGAGATTCCTTTCAACCTAAACTGTTCCATGATTCTATGAGTTTCACATTCACAAGCCTCAGTTCTCCTGGAGCAGTGTAACTACTCTGCTAGAAGGACAATACAGCAGAAAACAGTCCAGGTTTCTGCATTGCAGTGGTGGTAACTTCCTAAAATGTGTAATGATGGGATCAGGTGTTCTGGAGGGACCTCATACTTGCTAAGAAGGAGAAATTGGTCAGATTGTGAGATTCAGGAGCAGTCTTTTTTGCAATGACCATGAGAATGTGGAGTTCAGGAACCTTCAAAGAAGGAACAAAGCCAAAAGATAGGACCACAACCCTGGTGTTCAGACTTTTTCATGTTCAGGTGTCTGCTTGAAAGAATCCTATAGTATACAGTCCTAGAGATCAGAGGTTTCAGAAGAACTGTTTGATTTTCAAGAATCTTCCTCCCTCAAGTTAAAAAATGGTCTCTTTCCGAGTGCAGGAAATCAAACAAACATGGAAGTAGGTCTACATAATTGGACCAGTAGCTCTGGACAAAACTTGGAATTTAAAAGGAAGCATACAAGAGATGGAATCAGGGCCAAGTGGCCCAGGAGGAATACAAATACCCTGCCTGAGAGCAGAGATGTAGGATTGAATCTGCCATGACATGGAAGGCAACAAGAAGGGCTACTCCATATGTAAGAGAAGCAAAATGAAGACTAGAAAAATGTGGGCCTACTGTTGAAAGGATTAGGAGACCTTGCAAGGCAAGGCAATGGCATAGAAATGGTTTGAAGCATTTTTAACTGATCTTGATAGGTAAGACTGACCTTCAGGAATTTCCAGCCCCTGAGTTTTGGGAGAAAGTCTGGACCCATGATGAACTGCTGAACAAAACAGAAGACTCTTGCACTGGGAAGGTGTTCAAACAGTGGTACGGGTTGTACAGACAGGTAGAAGAGCCTTCATCTGTCAAGATACTCAAACTCTGACTGAACAAAGTTCTGGAATACCTGCTCTAGCTGACTCTGCTTAAGCAGGTAGCACCAGACTAGATCTTCTCAAGAACTCCCTTCCAACATAAATGGTTATATGAACATAAACCAGTACAGGTACACAGAATCTTTAGGGGAAAGATGAAAGAAGGCAGAATTCTTCAAAATTTTGAGTTCTATGTTTCCTGAAATTTTGTTAAGCACTTTTACATATAAACTCAGGAACAAATAAAAATGGCCTTTTCCACTGTAAGTACAACTTACACCCAAACACAAGGAACCATCATGGTACATAACTTACTCCTATTAAAGATCGGAACTCTATTACTTGTGAAAATTTGTAAAACAATATCAATATAAGTGACCATTCATCCAAAGATTTTTTTAAATTTAAAATAACAGCATGTTTTGTTTGTCTGACTCTAGCTTCTGCTGTGGCTGACCCACTGGGGGAAGTGGTTAAGTTTTCAGGGTAAATCATAAGTCCATGGTCTTTGCGGTGGATGCTTAGAAGTTACTTCTTCAAACTTTTGCATACATCTTATGTATCTTATCAGTAATGTTTTGGCATCTCACAGATGTAAACTCTGGACACTGCTCTGTCCCTCTTTTTCTCTTCCCTCCTATGTGGCTGCAGCAACAGACACAAAGCATTAAGTACATAGATATATGAATTATCTGTGAGTACTTCATTGCTTATAGGCCTGGATGTGTATATCTACTATACATAGATATGTTTTATTAATTTAAGCAGTAGTTTGACATCAGGTGAATCCCCAAAAATATATGTTTCTTGATAGAATTGATGTAACTTTTTCCTGAACAATAAGTCTTTGAGATTTCCATGAATAAATCATAATGGAGGAATATTAAACAAAGCCAACTGAGTAGATGTGCTCTTTATGCTTTAAAACATACTAAAGTAATGGATATCACGTTAAATTATAAATCTTCAGTAAGAAGTCAACTGGCAAATAAAAACTGAAAAGTAACAAAAAAAGTATGTTATTATAGCTGATTTTATTTTGACAATGTAATAGATCTTGCATGTGGTTTGACTCCTTTTGATGATAAAATTTACTTTTTCTTTTATAGAAAATGATGAGGTCATCTGTGTTTCATATGTTCATCCTAAGCATGGTTGCTGTTGATGTGATTGTTGCTGCTAGCAACTACTATAAAGGAGAAAATTTCAAGAGACAATATGATGAATTTTACCTTGCTGAGGTGAGTATGCTGAAACAAAGATCTTGGTAATTTTCAAGATAAGCTAAAGTAAAAGATGTGACTGTCAAGAACATTTTAGTGTGTAATTTTTTATTCCCTTAAGCATTCCAAGAATACTTTGCTAACTTGTTCAGCTTCCTCTGTCTGACAATGGCTGACAGCCCTATCTTACAACCTTTTGAAAGGTAATTTCCTCAAACAAAATGTTAGTGATAGTGAGCTGAGGCTTAAGTATAACATCTGCAGGCAATGCGTGGCTTCAGATTTGTTATCTTTCTCTAGCAGGAGTGTAACAGTCAGGAGAATTTAACTTCAAAAAAAGACAAAATATTGTATTTAAAAAATATAATATAGAACTTCTTCCTAAATTTTTTTTTTTTTAATGTAGATACTTAGCTGCCAGAAGGTCCTTAAGCATAACCAAAATACTGTTACAAATAGTCTGGCTTCAGCAATTGCAAGGGCACACCACAAAAAAAAAACATTTATGCAGTCATGAATTTTGTAAAGGAAGAATCTGTACTCCTGAACCAGTTAAGTGGAGGTACAAGTGACATTCTGACATGGAGCCTGCTTGAGTCATTATCTGGTCAAGGATATTACTGTAGAGCATGGATTGTAGAGCATGTGCCTGGACTGGGCACATTTCTACTTTATGCTTACTGCAGTTTCCCTGGCTTCAATAGTTACAGTCCTTTGGAGCCAGAGGGGTCATTCTTCAACTAGAGTGAGTGATAACAGAAAGTTTCTGGTTGTTTCTCTGGTTTTGGTTGTTGTGTGGGTTTCTATGTCTAAATATATTTGATATTCAGACTCACATGCCCAACTTTAAACCCTTTAGTCCATAACAGTACAATGCTTTATGAATCTTTTTTTAAGGAAGGTTGAGTTTATATATATTTTTTATCTTAGTTTTAGAATTTTTATCTGATCTCTTAAAATCATATGAAAGTGAGATTTCACCAGTTCTGGGACAGAAAGGAGAGGAAAAAAACCTATTAAAAACAGCACCAGAGTCCAAACCTTTAAAAAAGTGCAGATTATAAAGACAGCAGTGCTGCATCATTCTTTGTTGTCTCTCACGCTACTGGGGATTGCTGTAATTTGTATGAATATTGAGTCAATTTTGTCATGGACAACAATTACAAGAATAATTGTGAAGTGTGTTGTCTTTATTTTATCTCAAGTTCTAAGACTATTTGAAAAACAACATGAACTTGAAAATTACTATCCTGAAAATAAGACATTGGAATAAAACCAGAAAATGCTGGGTTGTCTTATAAAATGCTCCACAGATCTTAGAGTAGAATTGAGGACAGGGAAACTCATTTTAATCCCCGTCATGGTTTAACCCTAGCCAGCAGCTAAGCCCCATGCATCCTCTTGTTCACTCTCCCTCAGTGCAATGAGTCAGAGAATGGTCAAAGTGAGATAAATCATGGGTTGAGATAAAAACAGTTTAATCAATAAAGCAAAAGTCATACACACAAGCAAAGCAAAGCAAGGGATTCATTCACCACTTCCCATGAGCAGGGAAACCATCTCCAGGAAAGCCATAACAGTAACTTGGGAAGACAAACAGCATCACTTTAAATATCCCCCCACTTCCTTCTGCTTCCTCTACCCTTATATGCTGGGCACGATGCCCTGTGGCATAGGATATACTTATGTTCAGGTGGGATCATCTATCCTGGCTGTTTCCCCTCCCCACTCCTTGTGCACCCCCAGCCTCATCACTGGTGGGCTGAGAGCAGAAAGCCTTGACTCTGTTTAAGCACTGCTCAGCAACAGCTGAAACATCCCTGTGCTACCGACACTATATCCAGCACAAATCCAAAATAGCACCATACAAACTATGATGGAGAAAACTAACTCTGTCACAGACAAATCCAGTACAATATCCTTGGCTGGAAACAAATAATTAAGTCAGCATTAAAGCCTGAGGCCATGAACTCTTCACGGCAGGCATTTTTGCTTTGTGCCCATGATACAGCAAGTGGAGCCCGGATTCTTAACAAAATAACATTAATTCTATTTATATTCAAAATAGGGAACATTGCATGACCTATTTCTATTTTGACTCTGAAAAGATAGTATAATTATGCTTTTATTAATCAGTGCTAGAAACAATCTCTTCAACATTTATTTCAAGTATAAAGTTTGCAGGGTTTTTTTTTTTTCCAGTAGAAATACTTGCCAGGGTTTATTCAAGGTGAGTATATAATGAAGACTAGTATATTATAATTCTGTCCTATAAGCAATGTCCAGTTTTCTTTAACAATACATTTTTCTCTTTCTGCATAGCTTAGATAATTGATTTCATAGTGGATAGGTTGTCAAAAAACTTATTTGTTTACCTTTTTAGATTTCCAAGTATATGAACTAAAGTATTCTGGGATAGAGAAAGGTGGGATTTTTTTATTTGTAAAGCATTTCTTATGTCCATTTATTGGATTTCCTGGTTTTGTTTTTCTTTTTTTTTAATCCTGTGATGCTTTTACTAGAGGCACTATAAAACTCAAACTAACAAAACCCTAGTATGTTATAGAAGGAGGAACAAAGTATCAGAAGAGCAGAAGAATAAAAAATCCTGAGAGAGAAAAAATCAATAGGCTGGTGTCATTTCCTATTTAGTTGTTGTGAAACTTGGTTTTTATAGCACAAAGGATATAAAAAGGAAATATTTTTAAAAGCCTTGTAGAAGCTGAATACTCGAGCAATGCAGGTTATTCCACAATATTTGTTTGCTTGGTGAAGAAGACTAGTTGGAGCAGGCTTCACTTTGTTGCTCTGTCTCTTCCATTAGAGTAGGCTACAGAAGGCTTTCTCTTCAGTGGGAGCTGACTTGAGCAGCCAACAGCTGTGAGGATTCATTTTGCTAAAATAAATGGGCAGGTAGACTACAGCAAGCGTATCTGGCTTTCTGATATGTTTTACAGAAGTTATCTTGGAAGTCGCTGGCTTTAGGAGAAGACATGTCTAATAAAATATCTTACTTGCTCCATTCGATGTACCACACGTTGTAGAGGCCTAGAATTGTACAAATACATCCACTTAAACTCAGTGGGCAAATCTAAATGAATTTATTGAGATGCCCCTTACCAAGAAAATAAACCTGTTTTCATTGTTGGAAAGAAAAGACAAACTCAAGAAGGCAAAGATTAAGCAAGAAGATAAAAGAAATTAATCTATACCCAGGTCCTATTGTTTGCAAAATTTTGTGATACCAAAAATAAATTTTTATATTTATATAGTAAATAAGAGGTTCTGACAGGCATTTCAATTAGTATGCATCAATCCTGCAAATTAAGCAAAACCAGAATTTTAACAGGATGACTCAAAACCCCAGTGCAGTATCCTGGAAAGAGTAGCTTCAAAACACTTTGGCAATTTTTAATGAGGATGCTGACTTTAAGTGCTCAATACCTTGACACAATAGTGATGGATGTTTGTTTTTATATGGGTCTTCCATTATACCATGTTACAGACTAGCTAACTTATTTGAGTTGCATATGATTCTTACAAATACTGTCTGAATACTAGAGTTCAAAACCAGGTGGTCCTATATAGTTTCTCCTAGATTCCTTTTGTAACCTGTCCCCTTGCACTGCTTCTTTTGGGTAGCCTTTGTCCTGTCCTGGATGAAGGAAGGATTGAATGCTTTGTCAAATCTGGTAGTGAGGGAGGTGCTAGAGGTCTGTGCCCTTAATCCCACTGATCCTCCTTGGAAGAATTATTATCTTTCCTGACAGCTTGATAACCTTTCAAGCAAGACACAGTTACAAAGGAAAAAAAAAAAAAAAAAAAAAAAAAAAAAAAAAAAAAAAGAGCCTATCACTGTTGGTGTGACTGATAGTGAGTTCTGCCTCTGCCAAAAAAAAAGTGTTGAGTGGCTACTAGCAAAAGGTAATGCTGATGAAGGTAGGATTAATCCTACCATAAAGCTTCCAGGTGACCAAAAGGGACATGACTGTTCGGGAAATTGCCCATTCCTGTTAGCTCCTCTTTGGCTTCCCCAAAGCAGATTAGGCAACATAGCGGAGGGTGGCTGCTTGACAACTGCTTATGTGTTACACTTGCTTTTTCTGCTCTAGCTTCTTATGTGAATTTGCTTTTGCCTTGTCTCTACAGCAGTGAAAGGAATTATTCCAGTTTGAAGAAAAACAAACCTCACAAAACTATAAAATTGTATTGCATTTCACACCTAACAAAAAGTTCTAGTCATATATTCTGAATGTTCTCCTGTAATTAATTACAAGGAAGGAAAAAAATACAAGCTCTGTCAGCAGGAAGACAGGTGTATAAATGTAATCAGATGTTATGCAAACCATTTGATACATTTTTAAGTGCCAGTGGTTTGAATTCATTTGACAAGTATGTGAAATGCAAATGATCCTGCCCACACATTTTTAGAATAAATTAAAATACACTTAACATCATATTTGTTAGTCTTGTTCTAATAGGAAGCCTATGTGCTCTGAAGTGTGTATGTGTGTATTTAAATGGCATTGTTATTCCACCTGCTCCAAGTTGAATCCCAGCTGCTTTCTAACCGCTCTTCCATTTTGCCTAATTCAATGCCCTTCTTCTTTTAGGACTCAGTTAGATGTTGTGTCATTAAAAGTGAGTTTTCCTTTTAAGATTTTATGCTAAAACATTTTTCTTATGTCTTAGAGATTTTCATGTAAAGGAGTAGTCTCTTCAGACCCGGCTCATTGTTCTCCTAGAGCTCTTTGAGATCCCAGAACACAGACTGAAAAACTGGCCAGATCCATTTGAGGATAAAGGCATAAATGTGTCCCTACACAGTCTGTGACTGAAAGCACACAAATGTTCCTTAGTAGTCTTTCTTTCCTAAGAAAAGGAAAATCTCCTGAACAGACTTTTTGTGTGCTGTGAAGCATTTAGCCTCAATTTAATCATTCTGCGGACATTTGAAGCCTGGTAACTATTTGACTATTTGCCTTGAAGAAGCCATACAGTATAGCTGGTAGCACTGCTTGTAAATAGCTGTGTGGACTAGGGGAATAAATAAATGGCATAAACTTCAGTGTTTAATTTCCATCCTCACTCCCACTTGTGACAATCCTGTACACATAAAATATGTAAAATTTTATTTAGCTGTCTCACAACCTCCCTCTTTTATGTTGGTAAATATATTTTTGATGGACTGTCGAGTTGAAATTTTAAATAACATAAATACTTAAGGCAGCATCCCAGAGATTTTCATTGTCAGAGTCAGGATTAAAATCCTAGTCTCTAATTTTTTTTATCCCCTGCCATATTCAGTAGACCTCATAGCCACAGTCAATTAGTCTCTCCATCTTAACAGACTAATAATGCTTGTCCTGAAAGGATATTTAAGCTTCCTTTTCTTTATTTGTACTGCACTTTGAAAGTATTAGTTATATTTAGATGTGACCTAGTATTATTTTAGGGTCTCTTTTAAGCCTCAGTGTGTGTAAAGGGTTAGAGGGGAATATTTCTGAGTCACAGAAAAGCATTTCCATTGCATATCCTAGATGCTGGAAAGTGTGGAAGAGAGCATCTTGGAGTACATACAGTGGTAAAATAGGAAGTGTACCTAACCAGAAGGATTTTTGGTAGTCAGAGAAGTAAGAGAAAATAAATCTTGAAGATGTACAACTATGCATTTGTTCAAACTGAACATTATGCATTTTACTGTGCAAATATTTCAAGAAAGGCCTTTGGAAGAATCCCAGAGTCATTCCCTACAAGTAGATGTCTTCCCTTGTAACTTCCCACCATGCCCAAGTCTTTTAACGCCATTGTGAAAATTAACCAATTCTGGACTCACTTTGAATTTCCTCTCCTTTTAAAGTTTGTTTTAGGTGCTTAAAACCATTACTTCTTTTCTAGCTGTTTTGGTTATTGTATTACTAGGGATGTTTTAGAAAACTGATGTAGCAATTTTCAAACTTTGGTGTCTTTCTTAGATCTCTTAAAATTCTTCAGAAGTCTTGTACATGTTACTTCATATTTTGAAAAAGTCGTAAGTCATCAAATTTTCTTTTTTACATATGTATTTAAAGTGAAAGATCATCTGGATTGATTTATTACTTCATGCTTTCCAAATCATGAAATCTACCTGTCTGTGCTGAGTCTAGAAAATTTTATGAAGCAAAATCTAATATTGTTTATTCTGTTTAGAATATGATGTTTTGTTAAATATTATGAAGATCTTTATTTTTTGCCATACAAAGCCCTGATAGACATCATAACATAGAAACTTCTAATTTAACTCAGTGTTTTGAATGCATCTTTCTTATTTTATATATCTGTCTAGGTTGCTTTTACAGTTCTGTTTGATTTAGAAGCTCTTCTGAAGATCTGGTGTTTGGGTTTCACAGGATACATCAGCTCATCTCTTCACAAGTTTGAGTTGCTGCTTGTAATTGGAACCACTCTCCATATTTATCCAGACCTCTATCACTCTCAATTTACATATTTTCAGGTATGGTCAGCTACTTTTACTTATTACCCTATATACCAAATTAAAATATTACCCATTCACATTTCACACAAATTTCAATTTTCGCACAGTATTGACTCATTTTGAGAATAACTTTAAAATAAAAAATCTCTGTTTTTAACTATGTTCATTAGGTGGATTTACAAAAATAGGATTTTTCCTAACTTTGCTGAGAAATCCTTTCTGTTATCAGTAACTCCCATTTCTTATCTGAGCTGCACTGTTCAGTAGTTTCTGGTTTGTTTCTTCACTGTTCTTCACTGAGCCTTGACCTTTTATACAGCTGTTTACACCATCACCTTCCTGTAGTGTCCACCACTACTTTCCTGGCTGCTCTCCCTGATGCCTCAATTAATTTGCTGTTGCGTCTCCAAATCTTCATCTCTGTGGCAGTCATATGTTAAGCTAAGTTACTGTGGCTCTTCTGAGGTAATTTCTCCAGAATCACCCTAGACTTGAGTTTTATAGCTCTGCAGCCATTCCTTATGTAGAGGGAAAGTGTGTTTATTGAGGCTTTTCCTGCATTTTCAATTGGGGGAAGAGCAGGAAAGAGAGACAAAAAAAGACTGATTAATTCTGACTTATTATTCTTCTTGTCAGCCAGCCCAACCAATTCCCCGTTCATCCTCCTTCAAGTGCTTAGGGTTGATCCAGTTTTGGGAGAAAGCACTGAGATTCATTATGTGGTATGTTCCCCAGTGCTAAAGAAAGGGTTTTTTAAAGAATATATATATTAAAAGATTCATATCTGCCCATTATTCAGCAATGGATTGGCATGGTGAATAATATTCAATAAGGGAAAATAATAAATCATCAGACAGAATCCTGTCAGTAAATGTGATTAGTTATAGTGACACATATTGTAAACATGAATAAAGCATGGGGGAAGCAGTCTCCCCAAGTGTGGGTTGAAATATAATGGCCTTTTCATATTTCTGCAAATGTCAGCCTTTATTTTTTCTAAATGGTTCTGCAAACCTCCTCAAGGAAGCTTTCAGGATGAAAAAATCTATTTTGTTTTCACCTGATATCATTTGAAGACTTTTAAGTCACTATAGCTTTGATTTTGCTGTCCAAATAGGTAGAATGTTGTTACTCAATGCAGCATGATACATCTAAGAGGCAAGGAAGGATGATTTGCAATTGCACTCTTGTGTCAAAAGCACACAGGGAACATAGCTGGAGCTCTCAGTTAAAGCAGTCAGCAAATTAGTTAATAATTGGTTCATATTTCTTAGGACATAGTCCACTTATGAATAGTGGTTTATTTGTAAGAATTTTCAGCATAAATTGTGAATGTTGGACTAAATGCATGGCATCATCACTAACTCATAGGATCGAAAGTATAATGAAAATGTAGGCAGATGCTGTTAATAAAATAATAAGTATTTTCTTTTTAATGTATTAAATTAGTTTAGTGGAGTGGTGGTGGAGGTGGTTTTTTTAATTACACAATGCATAAAATTTCAAGATGTGATTTTTTTTCCCCCAAATATATGAAAGACATACATTTTACAAGCAGAAACACCTGCTACACTGAACGACCCTTAGGAGGGAAATGATTGGAAGGTTGCAGAATATCTTTGATGTCAGCATGAAAGGTACACACCATATTCTTCCACAGTTAAGTTCTGGGCAGGCTAGATAACATGTTTTCAAATCAACCAAGGTCAAAAAGTCTTTTTCACATGAATACGTCTTAATGTTAGGCAGATTTCCAGGCATTTAGGTATTCATGAAGACAAGGTAAATGTGTTCCTTGTCAGCCAACAAATCAGATTACTGAAAACAGAAGTCCTTCTTGACACATTCCAGGATAGCAAGCAAGAATTACTGTTTGGCTTGTCTAGTCTTCCTAGCATACATTTCAGTTTGCATTATTCATTGGTCTATATCATTACCTTTTGCCAACACATCACTCAGTCTTTACTACATTGGCTACTGTCCACCCTCCCACCTATCTTCCTTGCATTCACTGTGCCTTCATTCAAGACACCTTGCAAAGCCTTCTGTGAAAGACTACAGCAAAGGACTGTTACATAGCTGTGTCTATGTAGGACATAAAACTAGTGAAGAAACGACAAATTTTGCATATTGTTGCAGAGACTTGTAATGAACCAGCATAAAAAGGGAGAGATTTAAACAGAATTTAACTTATACTGAACTGAAGAGAGGTATTGTATTTGTGCTTTGGGAAAATACTGCTGAGTCATTTTCTGAATAACTACCATCCCTTGCAGGAGATGGAGCCATTCTTTGTAACAAAGCTGTGGTTCCTTTTCTGTTTTATTCATTTTGATCTGTTTTTAATATATTTTTATATTTAATCCAAATAGTGCATCTTCTACAGCTCCTAAATTTAATACAATTTGCAATCCAATTATACAAAATGCATAAATTCATTAGAATGTACTTTTGCTAGATTCAATTTGTTACCTAATGAAAACAAATGAAGAAACCAAATAGTATCAATAAGATAAGTGTGTTGCTTAAAGGTCAATTAAAGTTCCCCAAAGAAAGGGGAAAAAAGGAAAGCAGATAATTGAGTTTATCTTAAACACCACTCAGAATACCAACTAGCATGAAATCTTCTCCCCACTGGGGTCTCTGTTTAAACTAGTATTGATGGGAACAGAGTTAACATTTACACCATGAGTAAATCTTGTAAGTAAGAAGACACTGTGCTTACATTTTAATAGTACTTGGAAATGTCACTTCTCTCACTGTCTGCCTTGGCAGCTAGTTCCATGTTTCAGATTATATGTAATGTAGTCATGATACCAATAGGAAAGAAAGGACTTTATCTCACCTTGTTCTAACGTTGTGAAAGTTAAGCTATCTAAAGTAACCTCTGAATCTAGGACCCTTGTTTGCCACCGAAGAGAGTGGATGCTTATCCCATCTCACATAAGAGCTCTGGTATGTTTGGAATAAGTTGCTCTCTTGAGTTGACTCTCTCTCCCCTTTGGTAGTTAAGTCTAGATGACAAGCATATTCTGCATACCTTAAAAATGGGTAGGAAGATGAGCTTCATGTGAAATCCAAAGGTGTACATTATTAGTAAGCTACAGGGCACAGCAAGCTCCTTGTATGAACAACTTCTGTCATACTTATTTTCTTTCCAAAAACAGCATAGTAATTGTATTTGACTTGTATATAAGATCAGACAATAATTGCACTATAATTCCTACCTTTCAGTTTCAACATGATTCTTGTGGAAATCCAGGTGATACCTTGGAATAGAGAGCCTTTTTCTTCCTAAGAACTGCAAAATCTCAGTTGCCCCATACACTGCTGTCCATTGTCTTCAGCAACTACTGTTGGTCAACAACAATGGTGGAAATAGGAGAATGAGAGCTGTCAGCAGCTCTTTCAGAGTAGATTCAGCAGTGAATGGGTCAGGAGTTCCACACAAGATCAAACTTTTGCTGTCAGTACTGAGAGGTGTCAAATATGTCATGGGCAAACAATGCTGTTGTGAGATATTGAATTTCTCTGATACTGAGAAACATGACCCAAAATTTCGCATGTTATATATAATATAAAATAGCAAAGTATGTTCATTACCAAATTTGCTAGGTTACATGGTCCATAATGCCAAACAATTTTGCTTCAGGTCCCTGAAATGGAAAGAAGATATGTGTAAAAAGACTTGGTAGTTCTTTGTGTGAATACATAAAGTGGTATAAGAATCACAGAATCAGAGAAATATAAATTGGAAGTGGCCTTTCAAAGCCATCTTGTCGAGCCCACTGCTCAAAGCAGAGCTTTCATCAAAGACTGTTCAGGATCCTGTCCATTTATTATAAGAATGAAATTTTAGCAGTGATGATAAACTGGAGCCATTTGCCTAGCACTTCAGTAGATTCTCAGTTGCTAAATCTGGACTGAGGTGCTTTGACTTCTGGAGGCATTCTTATGTTTGGTAACACACTATAAATCTCCTTTGGTCTCTAATTTCACATTACATTCATATTTAATATCTGTGTGTGTTTTTTCTATGTCTTTGTCGCCTTTGTTACCCCAAAACCAGTTTCGCCCAATTGCATTTCTGCAATGACTCTTCATGATCGGTGAGTTGACTACAGCCTTGGAGACCTTGGGTCCTCCCATGCCTGTACTACCATCCCATGCCTGTATGCTTCAATGATGCATATGTTCCTGGTTTTGTGGTTTTAACCTAATACACAACTTGTCATCTATTACAAGTGGTGGCAACTTGATATTTATTGGTCTACAAGTCTGCAGGTCCATTTTTGGCCATGAATGTCTGATATTTTGAAAGTTTTTTATTAATGTGATAACCAAATAATTGATACAGTTGCATTTTTCTCTTTCTTTGCAGGTTCTTAGAGTTGTTCGGCTGATAAAGATTTCTCCTGCTTTGGAGGATTTTGTGTATAAGATATTTGGACCAGGAAAAAAACTTGGGAGTTTGGTAGTATTTACTGCCAGCCTTTTGATTGTAATGTCAGCAATCAGTTTACAGATGTTTTGCTTTGTGGAAGAACTGGATAGATTTACAACCTTTCCAAGGGCAAGTATAAAAAGCACTGATTACTCATTGCTTGTCACTATTTTCTTACCATGGATATTTTCTTACCACTGATGGCAGACTTGGAAGTGTTTGGTAAATGATTGGACTCAGTGATTTTAAAGGTCCTTTCCACCCTAATGATTCTGTGATTCTGTTGGGGTATAACCTGGCCAGTAGAGCTAAATATTACACAGCCACTTGTTCAGTCCTCCCCCTGCAGTGGGATAGAGGAGAGAACTGGGGGAAAAAAAGTAAAATTTGTGGGCTGAGATAAAGAAATTTTAGTAGGACAGAAATGGAAGGGGAGAAAATAATGAAAAAGAATTAGAATGTAGAAAATCAGTGGCTCACAATGCCATTGCTCAGTATATGTTGTCTGGTGCTCAGCCAGCTTCCGGTATGCAGACCAGAACCAGCTTTCCTCTAGTTTATATGGTGACCACGATGCCATATGGGATGTGACATCCCTTTCGTCATTTGGGGTCACCTGTCCTGGCTGTTTCCTCTCACAACCTCTTGTGCACCCTCACTGTGCTTGTTCACTGGTGGAATGAGAGGCAGGAAAGGCCCTGACTCAGTGCAAGCACTGCTCAGCACCAACTAAAACATCAGGGTATTTTCAACATCATTCTCATCTTAAATCCAAAATATAGCACTGTGCTAGCTACTAGGAAGAAAATTAGTTCTATCCCAGCCCAAACCAGGAGAGATTCTATCATATTTGTTATTACATTCTCAGTCTTTTCTTCTGAGAAACATGAAGCAGTTTATCTCCGTATGTATAGATAATTTTTTTTTTTTTGCACAGTGTAATAGTCTTCCTGTAGTCTTCTGTAGTAAAAACCATCTTTCCTTGTGATAGGTATTTTATTTCTGCTGTCAAGGGAACACAGAGAAATTTTACCTATGCACTGTGATGGTGACACAGCATAGCATATGGCTTAACAGTACTCTGTCATGTTACTGGAAGAGGATTAATGTCCACAGGAATGACTATTAGCCTGAGAATTTATATTAAGCATGTCTCCATATGATTTATATCTTCATATTATGAAAGTGGTTGTTCTTGATTTGTACAGGAATGCTTGTTTTACACAGGGTTATAAAACCTGTCAGCATTGACAAAATAAGTGTTTGGCTTTTGGGTATAAATAATGGATATTTATGGACATTGCGTTAATTCAGAACAGAACATTGAAAATCAGTGGAAATTGGAGCTAATATATTTATTGAAGCAACTGTTCTGAATGAAAATAGTGCAATTTCTTTAATAGTGGATTAGACTGAGTGTACATGGATTGGTTCCAGTGACAATTTATTTGTTTCTGTCATTCCAGTTTGGTTATCCAACGTATCTATTTTAGTGCAAGTGCATTGGTTGGAACAATTGAGTAACAATGAATAAGGCAGCCTCAAAGGTCATGTGTTTAGCGAACAAAATGGCTAAACAACAATTTGTAATTATCAAGCTGAACTGGGAAGTATGGGAAGCTGGCCATCCAATGTGAGACAAAAATGCCTACCCATACATAATAATGTAACACCATGCTTTTTATTTTGGAAAACGTGCTTTTTTAGAAAAGCAGCCACCAGAATTAGATATTCAGTATCATTTATTAAATGCTGAAGAAAAAAAATAAAATAAATTTTAAGCTTTCCTAATTAAGTCAGGTCTCTAAATCAGGTGATATTACCACCATATTCTATTCTCAATTTCCATGTACAGCTTCTGAAAAAGCTGCAGGTTTCAAATCATCATGGAATTTTGTTTTAGAATTATTTTATTATTTATGCAAGTCCTGAAAGAATAATTGTGGTATGATCAAAATAAGACAGGATTGCAATCACTGTCACATTTTAACTAGAAAAAATGATATAAGTAGCTGAGAAAGATCCACTTGAAATTAAAATTGGCCCATTTATAACAACACATTAATAAAGTTTTGGATTATTTTGAGCATTTTAATCTGCTGGCATTAAACTTCAATAAAGGCTTCTAGCATATTGAATTTTAACAGGTATATGTAAATACTAAATACATGTTTGAAGAGTGAGAAAATATTTTCTCCAACAAATTATACAGTGTTTTTACAAACAGAAAATATCCTTACTAGTCTTCTATTTTATGACTTAAGTTTTGGAAAAAGAGAAGAGCTGTTAGTAACAATAGAAGAGTGTTCAGCAGTACTGAACTGAAATGCTTTCAATATTTTTCAGAATAGCCAGAAGCATGAGTCTCTCATTATTTTTTTAAAGTATTCATATTCACCTTGTTATATTTGTTTCAGAAGTGTAAAATTTACAGTATGTGGTTTCTTTTTGTATTTTTATAGTGAAGCATCTCTTATTAGGTTAAAAGTCAGTGAAAATTTTGTGCTCAAAATTGTGATTGATAGTGTGAAATAGTGGCATCCCTCTGAAGGAGTTTGTCTTCCTAGAAAAGTCTGGGAGTTCTCAGATTTTCTTCCCTGAAGAAAGATCACTGAGTCATTTTGCAATAAGAAAATTATAATTATTTTCAAAACAGGACTGAAGACATTCTATATGACATACAAGATGATATGAAGTCTGTAATGCCAGAATTTGCTAAGATAAATTATTAGGAGCTTCAAAGAAGAGCAAACCTTCAATAGCCAGGACTGTTGCTGTGAGTTTTTTCAGTTACAAATACAGAGAGGACAAGTATGATAACAAAGATGGTGACAGCATAGGTTTAATTTTGAGTTTGTACATTAAAGTGCTTTCTACATTGAAACAGACAAAACCTAAAATCATTTTGAAACTAAGTGCTTTATAAGAAAGCACAGTATGGGTTTTGGAACAAGTAGACCTCCTCCTTTTGCTAATGCCTCTAAATTGCATGTTTTCACATGGTTTCCTGATGAAAATCAATAGGCACAAGCTCACTGTTGCCATAGCTACTAATTTCACCCTTCTTTTGGCCATTACAACTTACCAAATGGACTGGCTTTCTCTCTTATACTAAGTACAAAAATATGGCTGTTTGCTTTACTGTTTTTAACCATCTTCTACCTCTTATTTTTGCATGTCTTCTTGGGCTGCACATACTGAGCCATGAGAAAGGACAGGGGTGGCTAGGCCCCCTGAAGAAGGCATAGGTGTAAGGTGGCTGCTAAGAAAATTCACTGTGTGGAGAAAAAAAACACACTGTTAGTGTCTCTGACTTACATGCCCCAGTTTCCTTTGGAGTTTGTGGCTGTGTGCTGACTTCTCTCTCTCAGTTTACGAAGTTGGGAATGCTGCCCTTCTTTTAAACGGGTCAACACAAGGTGAAAGCCAGGCCCAATTGATTGCAACAGCAATTCCCCAGTTTTCACAAAACCAAGTTTCTGCTCCCAGCCTTGATCTTGGAAAAAGTTCATAATGTGAAATATTAATTCAACCAAAGCAACCTCCATGAAAAAAAGATGAATAATGCAGTCTTAATTCTCTGATGCAGTTAAAATCTCAGTAACACTGCCACATTTTTAAAGGATGGCTACTCTTGTTTCAGTGTGTTACTCAGCCCTCATGACTGTGTCAGGAGGAAAACATAAGTTTCTGCTGGTAGAGCAGTTTGCAGGGATGTTACAGCAGTGTCCTAAATCCTGTTAACTTCATTTGCAGAAGCAATCCCTTTGATTGTAGAACTGCTTCTATGAATTAGGCCAGTGGAATTTGGTCCCTAAAATTTTGTGGATGAGCACATTGTAACTGTAAGTAGAAATTTGTGCGGCACCACCCCTGTAATAGTTGGACAAGATGTCAGAACCAGCACTTTGGTTCATATATTCTACCAAACCTTTGCCAATCTTACACTATAAATAAAAAGGTAGTTTGACTTCCATCATCAAAACAGCTCATTAAGTAATAGGGCATAAATACTCAAAGAAATTGACAGTCTTTTCTATAACACAAATTAATTCAGAAAATCACCATTTGCATAAATTTCTAAGTCTCGTCTTCACAGATGTTGATTCTGTCAGCTACTTGCATTTCAAATTAATTCTAAAATAAACAGTGGGAGGTACACCTTTCAGCTAAAAATAACTTTCTCCAAAGAAGATTGCTTGGTGCAAAGCACATATTCATTGTGCACTGCCTTATTTACTTAAAACTAATGTTTTGCATTATACTGGAATTTAATGCCACAATAAAATGCTTAAATTATATTGAAAAGCCATTTTTTAAAACTATATGCTTTATGGACAACTGGTTCGAAAGGATGATTAGTTTTTTTAAAAGAATATCTTCTCCACATTACTCTATTATTAATTGTATTAATGAGGAGTCCACAGCATAGTACTGAAGGTATTTTTATACCTTGAAGAATTAAGTGAAATATATATATTTTAAAGCAGTAAGCTGTGTAATTAAGTGTGATTCAGAAGAAAGGATACTGCACTAGTTCAGTTATCCAGTCCCTCTGGTGTTTGTAAAGCCAGCAGTGGGGTGTGTTATTTAATGTAGTGCCCACCTTATGCTTCAGCAAGGAGTGCCACATGAATCAGGTACGATGGCCCCTGGCTCTGAGTGCAGGCAAACAACGGCTGCCTGGTTTAGCTTCAGCTCCCCATTACAAAGGGAACCTGAGACCTGAGAAGCAGTGCTGAGCACTGATGGACTCCTTGTCTTCTTCACCCTAAAGCACCCCGGCAAGTCCTGCATGCTCAGCTGACTCCAAAAGGGATCTTTTGTACATAAAGATCCCCAATGTTTCTTTCTCTGCATGTCTTTTGTAAGGAACAAATTATTTTTTTATTAGGAAAATAATTAATAATAAGTTTGTTATTTTGCACAGTGTAGAATCTGTGCACATGGCTGGGAGAAGGCACTCATTTGAAGGGAGGATGTGGCTGCAGCTTGGCAATGTGTTGGTTAAGGTCAAGATTGCTGGGAGAAAAATAAAGCAGAGGGCACTGTGCAAATTTCAACCCTCATGCTTGGCCTCTTCAAATACATGACATACCAAAGACTTTAACCACCCTAAAGAATTTACTGAAAAGTAGTAGCCAGCATTTTTCTCTGCTGTTTCTAGTTCATCTAGGCCTTGTCCTCTGTGGGATCTCCACATTCCAAGGAAAGCCTGGAACTTAATATTTGGTCGAGATATTTCTGGTGTAGAAATTAAAGTCTGATGTTTAACTTCTCTCTGAACATGTGTGATTGTTCATTTGGATGCCTTGATCTGCTCCATGTTCATCTCAGCTTCACTTCTTGTAAATTGAACTTGTAGGTTTAAGCATCTCTGAAAATTTGATTAGTCTGAGATAAATCTGCAATGCAACCATAAAAATAACTCTCAAACTTCTTGGTCTTAACCTAGCAAGGTCTTTGTGCTTCTATCTGTTTCAGAGTGCCACAGAACACAGTAGCAATAGAAAACCAAGTTGGACTTTGATGAGGGGCTTTTTTGTGTGAGTCAGCAGGCAAATTACTTATGGAACCCTCAGCATCTAAATGTCTGTGAACCCTGTAACAGAGTAAAAATTCATAGTTCGTCCTCCAGTTACAACCTAGAGGCATGATTCAGTTTGTGCACTTTAAAATATGTATTATTTAAATCAACAGAGGAGAAAAAGCTTTAGTGCTAGGATCCTTCTCTGTGGTCAGTGAAAGAATGGACAGGCAGTGGTCTTCTGATACTGCTTAGCTGTTAACTTCTTTTCTCCAAACGAACTTTCTCCAAGGCAATCCCGAGTACCAACACGGAAGTTGTCCTCTCACACTGGGCACTCCAGAAAGGCAGTGTCTTTTGTGCAGTGCCTGCATAACAAGATGCACTGGATTAAATTGTCTCTGCCTTACCCAGCCGTGTTACACCATCTCAGCATGCTCTTTGAAGGCTTTCCTTTCAAATTTGAAGCAGATAGCCCTTGATAGACACTTGATTTCATGATACAGAAACAGCATGTACCAAGTCATGCCACATCCTCCTTGTTATTTCAGCTAGTTTGAACCAGCTTCCTGTCGCCAGATATTAATGATTGTTAGCTATAGGGATCTCATATAGGGCCAAAACCAAGTGCTGTGTGCATGTACATGGACAGTCTCTCTAAAGTAAATTTGCTTCACTACATCTGAGAAGTCACAATCTGGAGTGGATTTCCCTTAGGGTGGGGATATAACCTTAGCAGTTCTGTTTCCATTGGAAGAAAGATCTTAAAGAAATCATTGTTTTGTTTGAAAAACTCTACAAACTTGATAAAGAACCCAAGCGAAGTATTTTCCTCTGGTTTATAATAATAACATAAACTTGAAGTCTCCCACACAGTTGTTTTTGCCAGCAGCTTTAAAAATTAATTAGAGCCATTTCATTGTTTCCCAAGCACATAAATTTGTATAGCTACATGTTTTCAGTTTTTCCAGTACAGGTTTTGGCTTAGGATAAGTTGATGTGAAGGGCTGTCTGGATACTATTTTCTCACAGGTTTGACAATAAGAATCCTTTTTCCTTTGTGCCATCGCATTAATGTGTTAATCTGCTGCTGCTGGGCACACTGAGCACAGATCTAATACATCCTTTTTACTGTTAACATTTTGAATTTGAGGAATCCTGTTAGCTGTAAGCTGCATTGTTGTTTTCAGTTTCTAACACTTTTTTGTTATGCACAAACTTCAGTAAGATAGCAGCTTTGATCCTCAATGTCAGGCAAAAGCAAAAGAAACTTGTGCAATAGTTTGCCCTCACTGAGGCAGTTGAGACTGTCAAGATATTTCACTTTGATACCATATTCAGCTCCTGTTTCCTAGGTAGCATGCATTCCTCAATGGCTGTGTAGGATGTACATCTTGAAGTTACACATTGCTCATGTTGACTTCAATTCTGGTTGGTGCTGTAGGCTCCAGATGAGGTTTCAAAGGTGTCTGGGTTCTAGGCTTATCCAATTTCATCTGTTCCTATCACTAACTAAATAAATAAATTGTTTGAAATATTCCCATTATCTCCTCTATTTTTGAAATGTATACCTGGTCTCAAGGAATTTGAAAATGCTACAGGAGTAGTTCCATAAAAAAGGGTTTTTACAAAATATAGGGGAAAAGTCTGACTGGCTGAATCAAGTGCAGGTACAGACACCTTGCCATGTGTTGGTTAGTCTCATCTGTGGAGTGCCTCAAAAACTTCTGATATTAAGATAGCATGATTTATGGTCATATTTAATTATAATGCTTTATTATAGGTATATTTAGAGAGAGGAAACATGGAAGAAAAAGCATAATCAAAAAATCACAATACCGTATCATATTCAAAGCAATAATCTCTGATGCTCAGGATATTTATTCCGTTTTTTCAGCCATGAAGGAAACCAAGAGGTTCATTGTATGGGCTAATGAAGCTAGCACTTTTTTGCAAATTAAAGATTACAGTTCTGTCAAAGTTCAAGCTATTTATTTCTCCTTTAGCTCATGAGTAGCCTTTTATTTGGCTTTAAAAGTTAAACACAGTCTTTAAGGTTTAAAAATGCAAACCAAAACAAGTGTGCGGCTCTGTTAAATCAGTTTTAGGAATGTGACAATAAAACCATATTAGTATAATTTGTTAATATATTTGCAATTCTATTTCTTGCAGGCATTCATGTCAATGTTTCAGATTCTCACACAGGAAGGATGGGTGGATGTCATGGATCAGACACTGAATGCTGTAGGACATATGTGGGCACCTGTAGTTGCTATTTATTTTATACTATATCATCTTTTTGCTACTCTGGTAAGTTTTCACCTGTGTATGTGCTGTGCTTCATTAAATTTTGAACTACTCTCATAGCTCTTGTATTACTTACTATTCTCAGCTAGTTAAAACTAATTGTGATGCTCATTTAGTTTCCGGATATGGTAGCCATGTGACAAGGTAGTGGCCTTTTTTCTGGTGTGAGGTGTTATTCTTCTTAGATCCAAGTCACACTGCCAGAATAACAATATAATTATTGTCTGTCTTGTATCTCCACAGCTCTAATGATTTCAGATGATTTTATTTATTTTATTTTATTTTATTTTATTTTATTTTATTTTATTTTATTTTATTTTATTTTATTTTATTTTCAGTGATTTTATGTATCATGTAGAACTGGTCCCCTCAGCTTTCATCGCATTCTCTTTGCAACAGCAATTAAAGTGAGAAGTGTAAAACATTAAGATATAAACCCTTAACTAGCCATCCCTACTGTTCTATTGTCTGATAAAAAATCAATGCATGGAAAATAAATGATATAGTATATCAAGCAACAAATGATGAGAACTAATACAGCACTTCCTGCATTTTAACAGAAATGTGGATTATGTAAAAAACCAAAAACCAATTTTTTTTCAGTATGTATTTCAAATAGGCTTATTACATTCTTTTATAGAGAAAATGAGAAGGAAAACATCTCTTTGATTATCCTGTATCAATAAGGGCTCGTCACTTTACTTGAATACCAACACAGAGAAAATACCACAATCAGGAAAATAACCTTTTATGCACCCTTAATTCATTCCTACTGCTGCTCATTATGTATTTTCCCTTCACTGCAGGTTTTGATGCACTCAGTCTTACTTTAACTTTTTTCATTCAATTTTCTTTCTTTGCTCAGATGTCTACTTACATAAGGTACTAACTGTATTAATACAATCTTCATCCACTTCTATCTACTTCTTTTGCTTCACAGTATATCCCATTTCACTTCTAAAAACTGAATAATCGGACTACAATTGTGGGTGCAATGGATTCCTTAGTGTGGATTGAAAACTTGACCACTTTATAAATGGCAATAAAGTGCATTTCATACTCTTAGAGCTGCTTAATCACATCAAAGTGTAAGCCAAACAAATGTATGCATCAGAAGATATATAGGACATGTGATTTGCTCACAAGGGTCAGAAAATACAACTTTTCATGTTGGAGTGGTCTTTTAAACTCCTTGGAAATTGAGGTTATAAAGCAAAAGGGAAGTGAGTTTTTGGTCATATATTTGAAAGCAGTTACTGGTAAGAGAATCTTATTGATGTTTTTTTGATTCTTCGTCAAAAAATTTCTAATCAGGAATCCATTTTTACTTCTTAGATGAGTATTAAGCAAGTCCATAAAGTAAAATGGTGTCAAGTGACCTCTGCTAAAAATTCGCATCTTAATTGAGAAATAATTTAGCTGTAAGAGCAATTTTAGTATTCTGCTTTATGTTTCCTATTTTGAAAGAGTCATCTGGGACTTCTCTATTTGTTTACTGAAAGCACTGATTTTGCTAGGAGTGAAGTCACTTTTCAGTACACCATCCTCAGTCCTTTTGCAGGAAATTTGCATTTAAATACATAGTCCTTGCTTTGCTCCGTAAGGGTACCCTTTTCTTCTCCTTCACCTATGCAAATCCTACATGAATGAAGAAACCCTGCAAAGACGACTTTGCAGAATTATCTGAGCTTATGAAATTTTCATTTCAATTCTAAGATCTTCCTCAGACCTTGGAAGGGAAAACTATATAGGGCAGAGTTGTCTATAGGCAAAAGAAATTTAAAAGAAAATAAATGGAACTGGTAAGGGAGCATGAAAATGGTTGGGCTGCTACTAAAACCAAAAAGAAGCATTCTAAGAATAAACAGCATCAGTGAATAACAAAAGTCAAATGAAGAAATGACTTTCGCCAACCAGAAAAGGGGGGACAATTAGAATTGAGAATGATAATTGCAGGCATTTGGCGTAGCAGACTGTAGAGGCTTGGAAAGAAATTAATAGGTTTCACATAAGAAGGCAAAGAAAAACTGAAGCTCAAAAAAGACTCACTCTCTTGGAAACAAAGACTGTTATTAGTTGAGATGGTGACAGGGGAAGTTAAACAAATAATAAGTTTGCATTTAAGTTTTCTTTTGTGGTACATCGTCTTTGGTGCTTGTTGGAAAAAAGCAAAAAGGGAGTTAATGAAAGTCATGCCTTGATACATATCAGTGCATGAATCAGCAAGACTGTAAGGGGTGATATATGTAATGAGTACTGTACTTCTTTCTAACATGGAACTGAACTTCCTTAATTGGTATGCTTTGAGCAGCATCTTCTGAGTACTGCAGAATGAACAGGATATCTGAAGAAGCAAAACAGCATACTGTAAAGTCTTAAGAGAATTAGTGCAAAATTCTTCATTAGCAACTAGGGACCAAAGTAGTTTTCATAAATGCTTGTTGGTCAAAAGGAATGACAAAAGTCAGAGGGTCCACAAACAATCAGAAGCTTCCACTTGGCATGGAAATTAGTATGTTATTCCCTCACCTACTATATAAGCACATGACAGTGGGTTTTGGATAATGGAGTAAGGTGAAACAGAAGAGAGATATTAAAGAGGTATAGATGAATTAAAGAAAAAAAGAGAGACAGGCAAAGAGAGAGCAAAAGAGATGACTAGTACTGCTTCCAGTGTTTATCCACCTGGGGGGATGCTGAGCTTGGTTTCAGCATCAATCCAGCAGCATCAGTTTAGCTCTTGAGGTGTCCAGGATCCTGGGGGTGATTATCCACCTAGTAAATGTTGATCCGTCTGTATTGATATGGCCAGTGGGATGTTCAGGGTACAGGAGGGTACTGCCTGGGCTGGGGCAGGACCCTTTTTATGGACAGGTTTCTCTCTTTCTATGCTAATTAATTATCATCCACAGTCTGTTCTTTCAGGCCTTTCTGGAAATAGGGTAGAGGGCTTTAGGGGTCTTTGGTGGTGTCAATCCCACTTTATGGTCCGTGCCTATGCCATGCCCACATCCATGTGAAGTCATGCTTGCACTTGCACTGTACTGTGTTGTGTTTTTGATGCTGGAAAGGTGCTGCTCTATCTCTGCCCCACACCCATTCTCCATCAAAACCTTGTTCTTTCTCATGGCATTTTAATACCTATAATTCTTGATTATTACCAACGATTTTTGCCTGTCATTACTGATGGTGCTTGGCTGGCTCCACAGTCATTCAGTTATAAGTGTATGAGACATACACATTCACCCGTTCTTCTGGGAATTGAGAGCTCAAACGGATCTCACTTTGGACCACTGTTTATAGGATCATTAGACAGTGGGCTTCAGTCAGTAATTTTCCATCCTGGCCACAATTTGAGACAGTAACTTTCTTTGAAGGTTCAACAACAGAAATATTATTCCTCTTGGTTGTTCTGCAGGCAAGAAAAATATGTTTTCCAGGCTTTTCACTTAAAATCAGTTGCTCATTAGACACCTGTTAATTACTGGGGACAGACAGTGTTTCTAATAAGCTCAAAAGGGGCTTTAGTCCAAGTGCAGTTCATCCAGGCAGAGGCCTAATGAGCGTTTCTCAGATCATAGTGTGGACAGAGTAGAATGAGGGGCTGCACCACCACAGCTATCCTGAAACTAAAGTCAACTTCTCCGGGCCTCTACATTGTGCTACCTATTATGTGTTTTATTGGAATTCTGTTTTGCATTGCTGTTGTGAATGCCATCTTTACTTCTGCTGTTTGCAGTAGTTGGATCACTGAAAATTATGTTATGTATTATTGTTTATGTGGCACATACAATATGTCACTTTGAATAAGTGCAAGAAATTCTACATATTGCTAAAGCCAGCTTCTTGTAAAAAGAGCGTTGCTTTTCTCTGAACGCTGACATTTTTTAAATGTATGGGCCAGAGTCCTTCTTATGTCTTCTGTACCTTTATAGTTCACAGAGGGAAAGCAAGTCCTGCCTTGGAATAAGGTCCACACATTCAACTCAGATTGAGTTCCAAACTCCAGTCTGGTATACTAAGCCACTTAAATTTCATCTTCTGTATAGGTGGGAAATAAATTTCCAGTACGAAACTTACACTTCCTTTACAAGTACTGGTGGAAGGATATGTTTCCTATGGTTGTCACTCAGTGATCCAAGATCACTGAAAAATTCTGGGCGTGTAACTCTTTTTAAGAAAAGAGTTAGGATACCTTCTGGTACCTCTCTGGTATATCAGAAATTTGTGCTTGCCTGCAGAAGCTCATTGTATTTGAGGATGTTTGCATCGAACCTCAGAGACTAAAGCCAACCTTGGCAGTTGCTGGCAGCTGTTGACATATGTATATATACATATTTACTGCCTTAGACAGAAGTTGTCTGATAATATATGCTGAACAGTGGTATCCTCCCTCACCTACCATACTCCTCATTCTTTCTGCTTCTCAGCTATATTAGTCACATTCTCAGCTTCTTTGGCCTCTGGTCAGCATCTGTAGACAAGGGAAATGTAATAATCTGATACTGATACACACCTTTTTTTTTTTTCCTCCCTGAGATTCTTCCTCCTAGAAACATATCTAAACAATATTTAATGTACAGTAAATGGAGGCACTTGATTTTCCTCTTCTGTGACATGAGTTTCCTGTACATGTGATGCATGCAAATAATGAAGCAGCTTACTTTTCTTCCAAAGTGGAGTTAGCTACTTTTCACATAGGCACTCTGAGCATAAAGGAAGTCCATAAAGTAAATGACTATCAGGTGATTAAAAAGTCATGCCTTAATTGAAGACCATCTTAGCTTTACAAGATGTTTTAGGATTTTGCTGTGCATTTATTTTATTATTATTGTTGTTGTTATTGTTTTATTAATATTATTATTATTTATTATTATTGTAGAGGTTTTTTGTTATTATTTCTGATTAATTTAATTTTATCTTCATGAAAAGTACATTTTAATGAGTATATTGTTAAACATATATAATTCGTTGGTCATAAAACCTAGAATTCAGCATTTTAAAACTCATATTTATTGTATGGTAAGATAGAAAACCATTTGCTACTTGCAAAATTGTAGTTGCAGGTGATAATAGTTCAACAGATGTCAAAGGCAAGAATCCCATTTACATCAGTTGGGCTGTCATTTTTCCATGTTATTTAATAATACTTCTTAAGAAAAATAAGATTAACTTTAACAAATCAATTACAATTGTTTTTTAGATTCTGCTCAGCTTGTTTGTTGCTGTTATTTTGGACAACTTGGAACTTGATGAAGACCTAAAGAAACTTAAACAAGTAAGAATATGTTTTTATTGTGCTTGAAAGTTGTTCGAATAAGGCATTTTATTTTACTGGTATTTTGTGTGGCAAATGATGGGAAGCATCATCATAATCAACAAAACAGTACACGTGGAAGTGAATAGCAGTATTTTGTTAGATAGTTTACTCTCACACAGCCTTAAGGAAAAATTAAGATATTGTAAAAGAGATGTAGAAATTTGGTTTAGTATTCAATCAAATTCAATTTAGATACTCTTGTAATAAAAAAAAAATCAAAATCACAGCTATGCCATCTTTTTGCATATAAACTAGTGAAAGATATCCCTGCCCATGCTTTATGACCACAGCACAGCTCCACTGCAGGAGAGGGTAATGGGACAGGGTCCATAGTTAGGAAGCAGTAGAGCAGTCTGGTCAATGTGTTGGGGGAGGGATAAAGATGCTTGGAAGAGCTAATCTGCTTGGCTGATTCTCCTCATCTGGGGACCAAAATGTCATTCTCTCATGCCTGAAACCCCAAATGTCAATTGCATAAAACAAATGTAAATAGAGAGTTCACCTTGGCCTTCCTGACCTTGAGTACAAACCACCAGAGAGGAAGGTATCCAAAGCTTCTAAATAAATATATAGCAGTGTTTTAATCTGTACAAAGCGAAGCAAAGTCATCAACATTTCCCTATTTCATGTGAGAAATAGCATGAGCTAACACGTGGGAACTTCTGTAGTATTTGGCTTATAGCCATCATTTGTTGCTTTTGTTCATCTTTCATGTGCATTAGCAATTGCCATAGAATTATATTCGTTCAGTTTTTGAAAAATAATCACCCCAGGCAACTGAGATATTTTACATTGATGTTCTACATGACAATATTATGTACTTTAAAATTTTTTTTATAGAATTCAATGCAGAAATCAATGCTGTTTTTGCTGTTGCAGTATTAAATATCCATATGTATTGCAAACTTGAAATAAGTTAAAAGGACAAGTATTTTCTGTGACAATGAAACACAAATACTGGATTTCAGTTCATCAATTTACATAAGTGAGAGATCTTACAGATGATTTTGGGATGGCAGGACAGTCTTGAGTATGCAAACTGAGTAGGCCAAATCAAAGGCATTCATTTTTCTCTTTACCAGTCCCACGAGGTAAAATGATCTGAAATGAAAATGGCTCAGATGTATGGTAAGCAATGTCAAATCATACTGATGATCTTACAGGAAATTTTTCATAGCGTCTGCATGAGTTAGGAGCACAAATCAGTTTTCCAAAATGAAGAGCATGAGATGTGAAATCCATGGCTTTTGTGTGAAATGTAGCATCTTTGATTCATAAACCACTTTAAAAGTCCACACCTTTGCTTATTAAATGGAAGCAGCACCGCTTTGTATTTTAGCTGCCTGCTTTGGAAGTGGTGAACAAAAAGCAGTAACGAGAGGCTACCACTAGCAATGCTTGCCACATTTCAGTCTGAAATTTTATTAGCTTGGTAGGAACTCTGTCTCTCTCATAGCAAAATAGAACAGTTAAAGACATCAATATTTTTTTTTTAAATCTCTCAATTTCATAGCTTTGAGACTGAAGCAGCATAATTACATGGGAGTGGTGCTGAGCCAGAACAAAACTGCTGTCTCAGGCACTGGGACACTGGGACACTGTTGGATTGTCTCCATGACCCAAGAGGGCATTTAATCAGAGCACAGCAGTTTGCCATTGGACATACCAGTTGGGTTGACTGAAAATGGTATATGGATTCTACATGCATTGTAATGCATATTTTACACCATCCTGATGCATAAAAATGTCCAAGGTGGCTGACGCTGGTTCATTTGTACTTATGTTCTTGAAATGTTTTCTTGAACAGTAGTGCCTCCTCGTAGAATACTACTCAGTTCTATTGAATGCAATTTCTTCTGGTATTTTATGCAAACAAGTGAAAGTTGTACAAAATGTTGCATATTTTAAAAATGCCTAAGGTGAAAGAAGTCAAGGGATCACTTCCTGGAGTTCAATGTTATGAGATTACTGGAATGTATGTGCAACTGCTTCAGTGTCTAGAACAGAAAAGATTTCCTGAGGGGCAAATACAATGGTATCACAGGTTCAGTGCTGATGGTGACTGTGCTCTACTGTACTGAAATATTGGTTGTCTTATCTCAGAAGATAAAGCAAAAATAGGTTTTTTTAAATTGAATGATATTTTGAATTTTCAATTTAAAAATGGACTTTAAGAAGAAGCAGAATTGCAAGGTAATGGTTATGTTTTAATCGAGGGCATTTCTATAAAAAAAATAAATCTGTATTGCTCACAGAAAATTTTTTACATCTATAATTAAAAAATGAATGGTATTCCAAGAGAGGAGTCAAATAATTCACGTTGTTAATGTAAAAGGCATTGATTGGTTGAAAGTTATGAAATTGTAAAGCTCTCCGTCCTTGAGGATGTATGTTTTTCCCTGCCTTTACGGGTTGTAAAGCTCAAGTCCGAGAGCATTTTCAGATGATGAAATACTGAATGATTTTCTAGGATGGAAGGAGAATATATTTGTGCCAGAAATCACACCTACCTAATAATCCCTTTTTGACTGTTTTGTTCTTAATTATGACTCAGTTTATTTTCTGGAACTTGATAAGAAAAATTTTATTACTTAACTTTCAGATTATTGGGAAAGAATTAATTAGTTAATATTTTCAATGTACTCTAGAATGTAAAATGATATATAAACACTTGGTGTTCATGTTGCCTCAGTAATTGTATTTAAATATGAATAAACAAAAGCAAAAATGCATTAAATTACTAGGAGATTCTAAGTAAGATTATAATATAATTTATTTAAAAGAAGGTAAACCTTTAGAATTAAATATGTCAGTGCAAATTTAGTTAAGGATATACATCATGATGCAGTTTTTAATTACCCATTACATAATATTAATTCCAAAAGTCTGGCCTCAGTGCAAAGCATAGATAGAGCTCATTTTAATAAGCTACTGGTCTATTTATTGTACAGTATGTGATCCTGTCCATTTTTTATTGCACAGTATTCAGGCTTTGCTACAAAGATAAAACTAATAATCTCCTTTCTGTTTTTTTTATGGTACCCCTCCTAAGTGTGTAGAACAAACATAAAACTTGTGAAAGATTGATTTAAGTGATTAAGTAAATCACAGGTAAGCAGCACAGGTACACAGGTACACATAAGAATAGAATCTGCTTTTCCAAGACACCATTCAGCTGGTTTAAGAACAGATGCACTCTCTGTATCTTTACAGTTCTGTTTATTTGCAATGCATCTCCCAACCTCTGCCACATCTCGTCCGTCTGTGTCTGCCATCATAGCTCTAGTGAAAAGGGTTTGTACTATAGCTCATAGTCACCATTTATCTGTGCAATAAACTTGACCCTCTCCAGTGATCCAGACTGACCCTAACACACTACTGAGTTTCCAGGTATGACACGGATCCTGCTCATCTTCTCATGGGGCCTTTTTCTCTGGCACTCAGTACATCAGTTATACGGATGATATTGAACTTAGGCACAAGAAATCTATCAGCTACAATGTTGACTTCCTTCTCATTTATGCTTGTTTTCTCCACAGTCTCCCAAAACTATTGTCTCAAAGTTAAAAAGAAACAGAGAAGATTTCTTTGATGTCTTTTGCCTTTTGTGATAGTGTTGGCTTTCTTTTTCGAAATTCATCACCCTTAACAGATTTTGAAGCATGACTTTCTCTTGCAGCAGCTGTTTTAAATTTTCCCATTATATTTTCCACATATTTCTTGATTCTATTGGTACATATTTCTATCAGTTTCCCTAGATATGAAGTCAGACTGATTATATTCTCACTTCTCATGCTATACTCTGAATCCCTCTTTTAAAGTTAGTCACATTTGCTACTTTCCTCACACTCCAGAGTTTATTTAGGTGGCAAATTATCTACCACGGCTATATGCCAGCCTTGCTGTATCTGAGATCCGTTAGAAATCTTGAGAGAGTGCTGTCAGGTGTTAGGGAGTAACAAATTGACCTTGTGTCAGTTATCTTCCAGAAGCTTTTCTCCTGACATTTTTGTAGATCAGTCTTTGTCACAGTTTAGGGCCTTCTTTGACCCTGTCTGTGGCCAACACTTTATTTTAATTTCTTGCTTTGGTTTTATTTTTCAAAACACACTCAATTGATAGTCTGTTGCTCTTTTAGACTTCCTGCTTTCCTTGTGTACTTAAAAGCTTTCTTATTAGAGTTTATTTCTTTAGAAACTAGTGCCGCAAAGTCTTTCATGATGTGCCATTATTTTTATACAAAAAAAAGCTAAAATTTATGTTGGAGGTTTTTTTCTTTATTCTTTGCTTAGCATATGGCTTTCTTTTCTGAAACATATCCATTTACTTTTAAGTCTTCTTTGCACTCCATTTGACATTGCTGGTCTTGTTGACCTTCTTGGAGTTTTTCTGTAGCTGGTAGATGTATTCTGCTAATAAAACAGGATATTTAAAGCTACTCCATACACCCAGCTTTCCCAGTTTCTGTCATTTGTCCATTTCTTCAAATTTCTTTTCAAAAGCTTTATGATTTTAAGTAATTAATTTTTTAACTTAAATTCAATGTAATATAGATTTGACCTTCTACTTGTAAAGTAAAATCTGAATTTAAGACCATTTTTATCACTGTTACAGAAGAGCTTTTCGATATTTATGCCATGAAATAGATCTTGCTCAGTACTAAACCATTAAATACTTCTTCCCTTAGGTGTTCTCTGGCTATGTAAGTCAGCAAGTATTCACTTACGAGTTAAAAGTTAGTATCTTTCATCTGCCCTTCCCTAAACATACATGAGGGTAAACAAAGGCTTACCAGTGTTATTACTGCTTGTCTTTGGCTTTGAATACTATTTTGAAATTTGAAATTACTTTAAAATCCTCATTTACTCATGTGCAGAATATTTCTTCAAGTTTGAGACACATTTTCAGTGCAGGTGTATCCTGTGCTGTTTTTATATGCATTTACCTTATTTATTGCACTGCTTGAAGAATTTCTTTAACCTATAGCACCATTCTTTCACTGGTGCCAGGTACGCTCCATCTGGATAATACACTGCCTGTTTTGCATATATGATTCTGTATTATCTTACTGCCTGGTACTTCTACCAAGTTCCTGAGATATATTTCATGTCAGCATTATGGAGTTTTTAATAACAGAAATTCTAATACAACCATGGGGAGGTTTAAAAGTTTTATTATTAATATAAAAGCCATACCTTTATTTTTTATGTCTTTTTGTTTTCTATCAGAATTCTATAAACTTTTAGGATTCCCATAGCTTCGTCGTATTCAGAGAAACTCATGTTTGCCTTGTTGACTATTCCATTCTGGGCTTACTCTACTGTTTTAGTACCTGTTCCTTTAACAGCTTTTGCAGCCAGTGAAGTTCCTTAAAAATTCTGTGAAGGTTTAAACACCTGGGTAGAATTCATCTCACTTCACCAGTATTTAACGTTGTATATGCAGTTTGAAATATTCATGTGGATTTCCTTCTCTAGTCACTGAAGAGTAGCAGACACTTTTGGAGGGCAATTTTGAGAGACACATTTTTTTTAATAGGACAGCTACAAGAAAATTTGAAGCTCACCATAAGATTATCCCCAGGCCACCCCCACTGTATGAACTATCTTTCCTTCATCTGCAGCATAGTCTGCTTATAGGCTTACAGCAATGAAACCTTTATGGCACTGCTTCTCAAGTGCATATCCCAGCTTTCCTGGGAAAGCAGACAGGAAATAAAACTTCTCTGTCTTGGGTCTGTTCTTATATCTCAGAACCCTTTGGCTGGTCCTTGTCAGTAAAAGGGTACTGGGCAGATGGACTTTTGATCTAACCTGGTGCACCCATTTTTACACCCCTGATGTTTCATAATCTGAACTGGATTTCAGAAGCAATTTGCAAATGGCATAAGGATGAACCCATTGGTGGCTAAAACCATGTGCATGGTCACTTTACTGTTTCATAATTCCACAAGGGAAAGAGCAAGCATCTAAAGCATCTCTGAGCATGAGCCATGGTCTAACTTCCTTGGCCATGTAATCCTGTCTCTGTAATCCTATTCCCTGGAATTCCACCATAAAATATATATTTTTTACCTCTATATATAATTTCAACAATATTAAAATATAACATTTTCTTTGTTTACCTTATGCTTGTGATAACAAACCCAGCTTACCTCACTAACTTTGGAGGGTTTATCTTAGAGTTTGTGTCAGACAAGATTACTGGAGAATCAAAGCTGGAGTGACATCCTTAGGTTCATACACAAATTCCCAGTATGATGAGGAATCAAAAAAGTCTGGTTTAGGGCTTAGGCCCCTTGAGTCAGTCAGGAACATATGTCCACTTTTAAATTTTGAAATCTCACATAAGTGTAGTTCTCTGCTTCAAAGAGAAAATCCCTTAAGGAAGATCAAATTTCTGTCATATCACACATGTGCTGTCTGTGCTCACTAGTGCACACTCATAGCATCAGTACAGATGGCAGCCGTTACTAAAAATATTTTACCCATGCCTTACTGCAACAGAAATTCTTGGAGTAGTAAACAACAATATGCAGTAGGGACATTTTTCTTGTAATTTGATTAAATTCACACACTCACCAGTGAAGGTACTTGTCAGATATACATGCTCCTTTCCCTCCAGTTCTGCTCCACACCGTTAAATATATATAAGATTTTTTTATCCTAAATCCATATCAAAGCAGCAAGTGCAGAGGTGTGTATATATATTTATATATATATATATATATGTGTGTGTGTGTGAGTATGTGTGTGTGTGTGTATACACCTATTTATCCTGGTATATATCTATTTATCATACAGTATACACATATATTTTTTTAAAACGAGCTGCCCTTAAAATTATATTTGAAAAGTAACAGATTTTGACCATGTTCATTTTCTCTCTTAAATCTCACTCTTTGATGTTGGAAACAGCAATTTTCATAAAGAAGCTAGAAGATAATGATAGATTCTTTGCTGGTTTTGTCTGTTCAGATTCTTGTTCTCAATGTTTAATGTCTGAACACTTCAATTTGATGCAAGTAGTTCAGGGTCACATTTTGAAATGCTTAGAAGCTTTGAAAAAAGAGGAAGTTAAGCAAACTTTAGTGGTCTTTGCAGAGTTTTTACAGCAAAAGCATAAAAGAAATAAAAAGGATCCATTAGGCAATCTGTCTCATAAGGAGAGAATGCAGTAGAATAAAGTAAATTAGGATTTGAGTGTCATTAAAAATGGCAGAACTATGATGGATTCTCATTCGATTATGCTTGGAGGTTTTTGGTGGTGATGGTGGTAGTGGTGGTGATGATGGTGATGGAGGCAATGTTGAAGTCTATACTGGAATTTAATGCCACCTAATTGTCCAGAATATAGCAGCAGAGGATACACACCTTTGAAAAGAATTTTTAAAACCTAATAAATATTTATGTTTTAATCCCTCTTATCTTAAAATCTACTCTATTTTTTCTGTTCTTGTTGTCAGGGAAACATAGCAATTAATCCTTTTTTGTTATCACTACACAGTTACTTTTCCTTCTTTGCTATTCAAATTAGAAAATCCCTGATTTATAATAAGACTTTTGGTGGCCTGTAATCTAAAGGGAGAGTATCTGATTTCTGAACATTGGTAAAGATAATTCTGGTACATATATTCTAAATATGAATTTGACACTGCTTCCTTTTATGCAAGAATAAATAAGTGGAATTTTGGTTATTTTAGTCAAGACAAAGCAAGTCAGTCTCTAAAGAGATAGTGCTGAGTCCTTCTACATTTTTCTCTAATGTACATTTGAATAAAAATTTCAATCAAATATTTGTATTAAGTAGAATTCTTTTTTTTGGTGCATGACTGATCACCACAGTACTATCTTGATTTTGGAAAACTCACGGATACTTGGTTGCTTGTAGAGTTGGAATTTTCACTAACTAAAGCAGTATTTATATGCCTAACAATCCAAACTTACATCCCCAGAGCAAACATAAAATTTTCTTACTGTGATTCCTATAGTATTCAGATCTGTTTATCTCTAATCTGGAGAGAAGAAGCACAATTTTTCCTTTTGATCTTAAATTCATGTGCAATCATTTGTTGATTTTGCAATTGTTACTTTGATTCCAGTGCCTGTGCTTTTCATTGCTAACTCAGAGCAATTGGATTCACATTTTTGATCCATATCAAAGAAACCTCCCAAAAATTAAAAATTTAATGCTCTTAAATGCAATTATTTTTAAGAAAAAAGTAAGATTATCTTCTGACATACAGTGAAAAAAATAAAATAAATCACGGTAATACTGTATGCTTATGCAGAAAGCAGAATAACAAAAGTTTTAATGTTCTTACATTTAGTCTCTCAGGAGTTTAGAAGGAACTATCTTCAAGTTTTTGAACACTTATATTCAAGGAAAAGAATTCTCATTAATTTAGATAAAGGTTAGAATTTTCTAAAGTGTCAAGGAACAGGATTCGTGTCACTTTGTTAGCTGTGCAAAAAGTTAGGCATGTAGTCTAAGCTAGTCATCTGCACTTGCCTGTAGTCATAGTTACCCTCCAGGGAATGATTCATCCCATCCAAGTAGGGTGCTCTCTTTTTTCTTTTACAGGGGAAGTCTAGACAGTTAATTAGGCAAAATGCCTGATTTTCAGTGGATAACGTTAAATGACATAAATATCTAAATTTAATGAATTAGGAACCTGTATTTCATTGACATTTAATCATATGGGTGCTTTCACATTAATGAAGCCAAAAAATCATGGTGTGTAACAGCAGGCACCTTGCTGAAGTGCCTAGGCTGGAATCCTAATTTAGGTTAGGGACTTAGATGATAATGGCAACAAAGAAGGATAAAAGTCAACATTCAAAGCTCATCATCTCTCTTCACTCACAGCAGAAAACAAAGCCTGCATTTATGAATTTAGGTTCATAAAATAGCAGGTCCTAGCATTGGCGCTTCAGTTAGTTTTTAAAGGGTATGTGGCACAAATTTGACAAGACCTTTGTAGAGGTTCCTGACCTCTACATGGGTTGGTTCAGAAGGCAATACAGGCCCCATCTCACTTGTGGAGCAAAAGGTTTGCTGAGAGGCAAAAGCAGAGTCGTCTGTGTGAAACCAGACATTCACCATTTGCTACGGGAATATGTCAGAAATGTTGCTGTCACACAGGTTAATGTATCCTACGAAGACTTTGTAGTTATGTTTGGTCTTAAAAGACAAAGATACAAATAATTGCTTCCCCAGAGAATGAGGCTCTTGCACTGCTGTGCCAATGATGTTGAGGATATCCATCTTATATTCTCTGTAATGATATGTTAACAAATGTTGCTGCATCAATACCAAGATACTGGAATTCCTTTTTTTTTTTGTATTTACTATGTTGTTCCAGTTTTATTATTGCCACTGTGCTTATTACCTTTCTCCAATCACCACCACCATTATGGTTCCCATTTTCTCAGCTACTGCTCTTTTTCTTTTACATTCAGAAACAGTTAGTGCCATCTTTTCTTTACATTAGACCAGACATTTCCTAGTGCCAATGATCACTTCTCCATGATCATTGTCAAACTCATCCATCCACTGTTGGAAATTCGCAAAACAACAATCTTTGCATTATGAGAGCTTCCATAAATCTAAGATGCAGCACTGGTTTCCTTTTATCTCTCATTTTTAAGAGTATCTCTTGTTTTTCATGTTGGCTGTTGCTCTGGGAATGTTCATTCCTCTCTTATTTGGACTAAAACATCCTTCTAATAGTCCTTTATAATTATTTCTGTGTCTCAGTCATATACCTATTGTTGAAATTCATGATGTGAGAGAAAGCTTCCACATAATCTAGGTTTCCAACATGAAAGTCACACTGAAAAAGACATAAAAATGTTTTATTAATGTTTTCCAGAATGAAATACAGAAGTCAGGTCTGCAACCAAATCTTCCATTAGCTATTTTGTCTCGCACATATAGCATCTTTCTGCTTTCAGTGCTTGGGATGGTTGCAGATTTTAACTCATTTTTAAGTTTGGGGGGTTTTGTTGTTATTCTGTTGAAACTAGATACCAGGAAGAAAAGGCCAAGGTTTTACTACTGGCCTCTTGAGTATACATTCATGCTGATCGGTGAAGCAGTCAATCTGTTTATGCATTTTCAGTTTTTGTTTGCTTTTTTCACTATTTCTGGATACTAAGCTGTGAAATTTGGTTTCTATACATTCTTGCCCTTCAGATATGTCCTAACATCTTCATGTAAAGCAGTTCTAACAACTGAAACAGCTCACTTCTCTAGTGAAAATGCATGCTATTTTTATAGCTTCTGCTAGATGCTCCTGCTGCCACCTTTTTATGTTATTGTCTGTAGAACAAACAAAGGGGGCAACCTGAACTCAGTGCACTGCTTATTTTTCTTTAATTTTTAACTGTGAGCTTCCAAGAAAAAGTATTTCTGCATTCATCCATTAGTTTTCGTCAAGAAGACTTCGTAATTAAACCTCTGTGAGAGCCTTACAGAGGTGAGGGCTAACAGAAATGTGTATTCAGCAGAAATGGTCATAGAAAGAAGATGAGTTAAAATCTGACTGTCAGCCAAACTGAAGTCCATGTTCTCCAGTACCATGAGTGAGGCCAAGTTCTACCTAACCTTGTTTCTGGAAGGAGAATAAAGCTTGTCTGGTATGAAGGATAATTGAATTGATAATTCTGGCATCATGAGATGCTAGAAGCAGAAGAAGCAAAAAAATAATAGCTTTTTCTTAATGTGTATTTAGGAGCTGAGAAAATATAATCAAGCTGCTTGCAATAACTCTAGGAACTGAAACTGTTAATACTGCTTGTTATTTTTAATCTTTGAATTGGAATATCAACAGATATGCATCTAGCTTCTCTAAAAAGCCTTCCTGATGTCAGAAGAAAATGATTTTCTGGTTCAGTCCCAGGAGATCAAACTTTCCCAGCTCATTTGCTGAAGCTGCAGCTTGTATAGGAGTTCAGGAGTTGTAACAGATTTTCTCCATGAGAACCGTAATGTGATCTACATTTATATTTGGCACCACTCATTTTATTTTTATTTCAAATGTGTTTTCCTTGAAAAACTGACTTGCGAGTCTGTAATGCATTTAAGGATTAGTGAAAATAAGTGGAAAAAAGTATTTTTGGAAACTTGTTGAAAGTTGCAATTTATAAGAGATGGTAAGAGTTTCAATAGATACCTTTTTATCTTTAAAATGTGACTGAGAATGCATATTTTTATGCATATGTGTGGGAATTTCCCCATCTCTCCCTAGGCTCACAGGAATGTGACAATTTGGACTAAGCATGAGCAGGGGCAGGAGAAAGTCATATGATCATTCATAATGATATTAGAGAATCATTAGGGTTGGAAGGTTATCTGGTCTGACCTCCTTGCCAGGATAAAAAAATAAAGTCTTAATATTTGTCTTGTAAAACATACAAAAAAATCTCTGAATCAGATATATTTTGGTTATACAGTCAGTGCCTTGGGGTAGTTAAAAAGCTTGCAATGTGCTACATTCCATTCTGCACTAAAAATGATGTGAATTCAGGGAGGATGAGGTACCCTCTAGGCAGTAGTACAAGCAATTATGTTCAGGGCAAAAAAGCACCAATCAAAATGTCAGGACAAGCTCTTCTTTCTGCAGTTGTTTCCATGTTCTTTGAAAAGAATATAAGAAATTTTAGACCTCCTGAGTGTACTTGCAGATTCTTGTTTTTCTATTCAATGCATCTGATTATCATATCCTAAATGTATATTTTGGATCTGTTTACTATAAAAACATAGTATATATTTTTGCTCTCTAATACAAGCAGCCTGTGATTTTGAAACTACACAGACATATGTGCCAACCATTTCAGAATCATTAAAGTTTTTCTCCATTTCAGGTCCTGCAAATACCTTTGGTACACATGCATATGTCAATGCAGGTGTGCACATACACACCCACACACAACAAACTTGTCACATATACAGAATTTTTCAAAGTGACCAATTTTACTGTTTGCTGAACAACAACATATCCCTTTTAAAATCATGTCAATTGTATGAAAATGCTGAATATATTCCCAAAACTTGAAAATGTATGTGTGTACCTTATATTCTTCTTTAATACAAAATCCTTAAATCCTTAACATCGTGGATTGTCCTACTTAATACTTTTATTTTGATAACCCAGGGGTACTGCATTTAAATGTAAATCCTTTCAGACCTCTACCCTAAAATTACTTCTCCTTAGGTCTGGTGTTGCTTGGTATTCAACGTGATGGTCACTGACATCAGAGGACAGTCTCTTGCATCCTAGTAACCCATAATGTCATGCCTCTCTAATAGCTCTAATTATATCACTAAATCACAGACTATTCTGAGCTGGGAGGGACTCACAAGGATCCTCACAAGAGTCCAACTCTTTCAGCAAATAGCCCATACTGGGATTGATCCTGCAACCTTAGCATTATTGGCACTATGCTCTATCACTATCAGTGTCACCTGCAAGTAGAACCAAGGTGTTCACAATTGCTTGGCAGTTCCTTCTGACCAGTGATTGGTAGAATTTCACCATACACATTTCTGGTAAAAAAAACCAACCAACTAAACAAACAAAAAACCAGTGTCAAATACCAATACAAAAATTTATTATGAAGCTTACTGAGGAAGAATCTCTAGGCTTAGGATAAACCAACAGGTCTGCTGGACAAAAGCTAAGGTCTTCCTGGATCAATGTCTAGTTCCTGACAGTGGCCAGAAAAATATGTTTAGGAACTAACACAAAAAAGGGTATTTCTTTCTCTGGTGATATTTCATACTTGAGTGATAGTCACTTTCAAGGGACACAGGAACTTCCAGTGTCCAGCATGGTGTATCTTTGTCTAGTAGTTCTTGATGGATTTTTTTCTTGCCTGTCTGTTAAATCTATTTTCAAATCTGTGTATGTTCTAGCATTTACTGCCTGCAGTAGCAAAGATAAATTTAAAAATGCACCTTGTGAAAATATATTTATTTTTCAACTAATGAGCCTTCCACTTGATTTTTCATTTGAAGCCCTCTAGCCTGTGATGTTGTCATTCCAGTCAAATGCTTCCTCAGTGCTCTGTCTTTTCTTTCCCTCTTTTATTGTTGTTTTTTCAAAGTAAATAACTAAGTGCGTGAAATTACTAGGATAGAATTTCAGTAACATCTTTTCTTGAAAGTTTTCTTATTTTGTTTTTAACAAGAATTCAAAATACCTAGTCCATAATAGAAAAAGTACTAGGAAGTCCTGTCTCCCTGCATGCAGCTAGCTTACTGATGCTTTACTGGTCCTGTTTCTCGTGGATTTAATTATTTGTTTTCCCTTTGTCTTCACTTGCTCTCCTCAGATCTATTTTCTGGTAAGGCAGCTTAGTATTTGAAAGCAAGGTGTTTATAGATGAAGTCCAGGCCATCTAGATACAGTCCTTATTCATTCAGAAGACAGTTTGATATTACTCATGTTAATAACAATGAGTCTCACTATCCTGGTAATGCAAATATCATTTTGACAAACCTATTAACAAATCCTTTATTCAGTGAGGAGCAAAACTGTACTCACACTTCATGACCCAGTTTTACTTTGCAGTGTGAAGGAGCTTTTCTTCCCCTCTGTTCCCTTCTCCCCCAATTCTTATTAAATAGAACCAGAGCACACAGTTCACTTCTGCTTTTAATTGATACTACAGACAATGACAGGTCAAACACTGGTAATTGGCTTTTCATGTACATGTCTCTAAAAGCTGTGTTGAGTGATATCTCAGAAGTGACATTTTGTCTGTCAGTAGAGGAGGAAAAGACAGGGTTTGGGATGCTGAACACGTTTGGTCAGAATACATTGCTGGAGCCCTGTGCCTTTCACCCAGCACCTCCAGACATTCAGAAGATCCAGGAAGACACCAATGACAATTTCAGCAGTTGCATCACTTCCAAATTTTGTTTGCTAAGGCTTCAGCATAGGGATTTTTCATGAACATATTGCGTGAACAAGGTGTTATAATTGGTATATCTAATTTAAACACATTTGGCATAAAATTTTATATATGTGAATTTGTGTGTGAAAATCAAGGAGCTTTTTTAAGCCTAGTTAGAGTTACTTGCCTCCAGAGCATTTTTATTCTGAGAACAGTGCTTGAGGTAATTCTAAATGGGAAATAACTATAAAATAGAATAAAAATGAACAATTACCTTTTCATTATATCTGATTCCATGTGAATGGATTTTTAACAAGTGGCAGGGAAGATAAGTGTCAAGCACATTTCATTAATCAATGAAAAGTACAGTAATGGTTCCGCACTGAAATTTATGTACTATATTAAATGCATAAAATCCTTCTTTTCATCATAGAGGAAATATAGAATTTTCACAAAATTCAAGTTGGTCCCCTGTTCTTGGGACATATGCCGAACATTAAAATAGGCACTATTTCAAAAGTAGTAAGCATTACAGAGACTATGTCAATTTCTAGAAGACAAGGCAACCTTTCAAGACTGGAAAATATGGTCATCTGGAAAACTACTCATGCTAAACTATTTCTTTTTTAATAACTAAGAAAATTTTGAAAGTCCCTTGATGGCTGTAACTTCAAGACACCAGTGTTTTTTGAATTTTTTCCTATCTCTTACCTCATCTGTCACCTTTTTTAAAAACAGCATAAATAGATCACAAATTCTGGGTGATATGTTTTATTCATAATGGTGAAATAAACACCTAAGTATTAATTCAGAAGTTGCCAATCCCTGGTATATGCAATCTGCCAAAGAAACAAAAAATTCAAGAGCGTTTCTCCTGGAGGAAAGTTTTATGGTATAAAACGATATAAAATAGAGACCTTTGAATATTCTAGCCAAGGATCATATTCAATGCACGCATTTTTCAAGGAGGAGGGATAGGAGTTGTATTTGCTATAAATGTGGAAATAGCAGTAACAAAAATGTAAATGTAAGCATCCGCTGCTTCACGTATATCACCAGGGAATAAAATGCTAACCTAGGTTTTATATTACCAGGAGCTCATTTAATCTTTATTTTTTTGTTTTATTTAGTTGATAGCAAAGGAGAATGCAAGTGCTTGTCAGGGCACATAGGTGATTCTATATGCTCCATCCTCTGAATGAAGGGACAGACCTGCAGCAGTTTGGAATGAAGGGTTTATGTATCATTGCTAGTTATTTTGATAGCAGTTGGATTCTTGAAAATCCATGCTGACTTTGCTTTTGTGCCCTTCTGTGCCACAGAGGTCTGCATTGCCTCTTCTGAACTGTGCTTTAGACCCATAGGAGCCTGTGAATCTATGCACTTGTGTACACATTGTAATTAACTTCTGCATTCTTGGAAAAAAGTAGAGGCCTGGCCTTTGCATGAGATTTAATTTCTGCTTCATTGAAAAGAGCTAGCAGCTTAGAAGAACTGATTAATTATATTTTTACTGCAATTTTTTTGAACCTGAGTTCTAAAGACAGTCGTTTCTTTTCCACTTAGAATTCAGAGGATTTCTCCTTTATAGTTTCTCAAGAATGGGCTGGGCACTCTTTTAAAAATGTGACAGAAGAGGAGGAAGCCTGCAGGGTTTTCCCGCATAATATCCAATGAGTGGGAGCTCTATTTCAGAATGGAGAATTCTTACTCATATTTTTATCTTTAAAGAAACAGCCCATAACTGCAAGGACACAAAGAAAACAATCTCCATCTCTTGTGAAAGGGAATAACAGCGCTCAGGAATCTAGCCCTGACTAAAATTTCATCAGTAAACCTCGCGAGAAAGGGCAGTCAGGAACATCAAATTATTTTTGTTTTCATCTAACCCAACCAAGAAGGCTTCAGAAGTAGTTTGGAACAGCCTTTGTGACCTCCTAATTACCACTTGTATAGGTTTGTCTCTGTGTGTCCTTTAGTAAAATAAATCTTCTATCTGAATTTCTGTACTGTAAAAAATTCTATAAAAACACTGAGTAAACTGCAATGAATCTAAAACTCAGGCCATTTATGTCAAATTCAATGTTCTGCCTCTAGTTCAAAATGAACAAATCAACCATCCACAAAAAGGCAAGGGGCAGCTAATTTGTGCAAAGACAAAGTCTCTCCTGTTTAAAGAAATGTCCCAAATTCTGGCCTCATCTTCGTCTGTGAATTTTTTTTCAAGTTCAGTTATATTTTCTAAGAAAAGATATTTGATTGTAAATATTACTCCACTATATAGATGGCAAATACTGAAATCTAAGTTGTATTCATTATCTTCTCAGAGAATCTAATAGAGCCCAGTAATGATTTGAAAAAAAAAAATTGAAGTTATTAAGAGATTTTATTTGCCTGTGCACAACAGTAAAACTGAAGAGCATAATTATCTGTTGTCCTGCAGTTCACAGTTATCAGCAAATCATAGAACCATAGAAAAATCTATGCTGGAAGCATAGAACACATGGTCCAACCTGTATTGAAAGCAGGCCACTAGATAAGGTTACCCTGAGTCCTATCAGGTCAGCTCCAGGACATCTCCAGTGATAAAATTTCCTTGGCTTGTCTAGGCAACTTATTCCAATGGTTGTCTTCATAATGAAGAATTGCTTTGTTCTATCTAGAGAGACTCTTTATCATTAAGCAAATGGCTTATTCTTTGCTTCTTGTCTTCTAAGTCTCTTTGTGAAGAATGTTACTTTATATTCTCTAGAACTACATTACAGAAAAAATTTCTGTGGCCCCTCCACAAACCCTTTCCAATGTGGCAATCCCAAACAAATCCAATTACATGGAGATCAGATCAAGAGTACAGACACGTGTATTTAGCTGAATACATTTAAGGAAACAAATACATATTATAATGGTGTTTATAATAAAAGCACTTGGAAAAAAGTACAAAAAAAGTACAAAAAAAGTACTATGCACTGTGATTGATGTTTGCTTACTCCTGTGAATAAGAGCAAGAATAATGAACTCATTATCACATTTGGTACTTATGTAAATTGACTTTTAGAAATATTTATCTGGTGTCTCATCTGAATTGTGTTCCATGTTTCAAATTAAACATTCTTGTCCTAACTACAGTAGGTCATCTTTTTGATCTTTATAGAGATCATTTGTGTGTTAGAAGATAGTGTAATATTGGCCTGTGCCAGGAAAATGTCAATTTATAAGTGTCCAAACACACTGTAGCAGACCTAAAAAGAAGGAAACACAGGTTTGCATTGCCACAGCCAACAGGAATAAAATGCCATCTGATGCATAAGCACCTACATACCTACATCACAATCCGTGACAAATGTTTTTCAGCCTCTACACAAAACTGCTTCCACCTCAGGCAGCACTCACAAATTCATATGGATCATATAGGTTGGATTGAAAATTCGAATTAGGTTCAAGTAGCAAAGGTATGTGTCAAGGTTTAACCTCAGCCACACAGTTGCTCTCACTCTAAGAATCAGAAAAGTGAGAAAACTCATGGACTGAGATGCAGACAGTTTAATAGGTAAAGCAAAACCCATACATGCAAGCAAAGCAAAATAAGGATTCATTCACTATTTCCCATGGGCAGGCAGGTGTACAGTCATCCCTAGGGAAGGCATATTCTATTGTGTGTAACGGTGATTTGGCAAGAGAAATACCATCATTCCAAACATCCCCCCATCCTTCTTCTTTCCCCAGCTTTATACACTGAGCAGGATGCCATATGGTCTGGAATATCCCTTTGGTCAGCTGGGGTCAGCTCCCAACCTCTTGTGCATCTCCAGCCTCCTCACTGGTGGAGTGGGGTGAGAGGCAGAAGAGGCCTTGATTCTGTTGAAGTGCTGCAGAGCAATAAGGAGAACATCCCTGTGTTGGCAGCACTGCTTGCAGCAAGACTGCAAAATACAGCCCCATTGTCAGCCACTGTGAATGAAATTAACTCTACCCCAGCCAAAACCAGCACAAAACCAGTGTGTTTACTACCATGCAGATGAAACTAAGGAGTGATTCAAGCTGAGTATGCCTTCTGTCCCTTCCAGTTTAGTGGTGATTTATCTCATGTAATACCCCATACAATGCATGGAGCAGGCACTACAAATCACATGGAATCAAAGTTTTGCATGTGTGGGAAAAATTTCAGGCTTTCTATACTTTAAGTACTGAGAGGACCTAGGTAAAAGCTATCTTCCTTTGTTAAACTATGGGGAGGGACATACACGTTCTCTGCAGATGGAGTCATTAATCCCTATGACCTCTCTGCTCTTCAGTATTTTAAATACCCCTTGCTGTCTGTATCCTGATAGAAAGTCAAGATGGTGACTTCCTCAGTCAATCACGACCTGGTTCACTGAGTGTCTTCAGCTCTTTTTTACATAAATTTGTAAATTTGAGAGTTGCCTATGGTGAGAACCTTTGAAAGTCTGCCCACAGTTACAATTTCCTGGATTGGCTCTGTTTTCGTGTGAACCTGGCAGGGCAGATGAAGATATGTGTCTCAGCTACATTTAGATAATGACCATTTGCAAAGCTACCTCCAGGAGTCTTCCTTTGTGTGGAAACTAGACTAGGAAAGCAAATATTAAGAGTCTGTATTGTCTTGCAATGATAATTTGTTTGCTTCCCATGCAGAAGCACCCTTTCAGGTTGTAATGACTTTGCCATGAATCTTGAAGATGAACACATTACAACTAGTCAATATTGAATGGTTACATTTGTACCCCATACATCTTGTGCTTTTGTTCACTTGAAAATATATTAGTTGCTTGTTCATCACATATATAGTTCATAACAAATAATGATACCTAGTTTACATGAAGTCTCAAGAAGTTTCCCCTGGTGAAATGGAGCAATGGAGCATGTAATGCATTTTCTATTATAATGTATATTTTCTTTGTAACTCATTAACCTTTGTATGGAAATGAAAATGTATCTGCTACGTATTCCAAGAGAAAAATAATGAATATGAGAATGGTACTTTTCATATTCATTATGACATTTATATGTGAAATGGCTATTAAGAGTTAGGCATGTTGGCATTAAATTTATGTTTCATTTTCATTATCTATTTCAAACTATCCATCAAAATATGTACCTACCCCTGAACTGTTTTAAAATAAAGGTGTGGTTTATCTTATCTAAGATAAATATTGACAGCGTTAGGTCTAGGGTTTGTATCTATGCTCTTAGAGGGCTTTTCCATCCTAAATGATTCTATGAATCTATAAATTATTTTATCTTCCTTACACTGGAGCATCTTCTCAAAGATAGTAATTTAGCCAATCTTTATCAAGAGAGAAAGCTGTCCAGGACATACTCTCTGTCCTTAAAGCTGGCCAGCTGGCACAGCCTGGCTTGTACATACAGCAAAGTGATCTTCCTCTCCCAAAACTACCTACTATTTAAAAGGAAGTACCCATACTGCCTACAGGGAGCATGTCCAGTTGTGACAAGTGCCAAACTGTGCTCAGGCATGATCAGGGAGAGTTTTAGCAGGCCAAGGCAAAAAGCAGTCAGTCATGCTAGCAGTATAACACAATGGGTGATCTTATTCCAGTTCTCAGGCCCATACTCCACTACTGGTACAGGTGTAGCCTTAAACTGCCTCTGTATTCAGTAAAGGTGACAGTCCATCTTCTTGTCTCACTTATGTGTTAGTATGGGTTGGAGTATGAATCTTCCAATATCTGGAAATACCTTTTCCAGCTGAATATAAGAACTGCCTAGATTCTACAGTTTACTTCCCATTTGGAGGATTGTCTTTAGCTGAGATAAATGCTGTCATAGATGCTGTGGCCTGGACTCATCCTGCCTAACATTGGGAGTCAGGCATCTGATTTAAAGAACATATTGGATTCAAGTTCCCTATTTAGTTAATGGAAAAAAAAGTAAACGTGTGAAATAAATAGCCAACCCAAGATCTATACTGACTTCTACAAGTGTCTCTTCATCACTTTTGGCTATAAAAAGATACAACTAAATGAATTTAGGTGGCTACTTCAGCCTAAAGGTTGAATCTATTCTGGTTAGCATGTTCCTGGGGCCTGATTACAAACTCTGACTGCACAGAATCTTGAATTGCCCTTTTTCTTTTAATTGTATAATAATTGCCCCTGCAGAGGCAAAAATATTTGGAAATAAGGCTAAAGTGTAAACCACGTAGTGATGTTTGCCAGTCTGTAGTTGGTATGAAGTAATAGCTCTGAAAAATTTATCTTATTTATCTCAGTTAATCACATAAAAACTATGAAAATTTGGATTCCTGTCTTCTTTTAGATAAACAAACTATATCTTAGCCAAATTTTGCAAGATAAGTTCTCCACTATTTGAATTGGAATCATATCTTGTCAGCAGCATTTGTTCGTGAAGAACTGATAGGAGCTACGATTATTGAAAGGTAATTATTAAAAATCCCACATTTATGAAATCTTACTCAATATCTGTTAAATTTGGAAGACTTAATGCAAAACTGAAGAAAAAGTTATCTATGTGAACAACTAGGGCATAGCAGTCACAGCACCAAACCATACTACACACAGCATATAAACCCTGCTACAGAGAGAAGTTGTTTATTAATAAAACAGATCTTGTGCCTGTGAGAAATGCATGTCTGGTTCCTCCATCTGTCAGGAACTTTTTCAGTTTATTTTACTCTTACATTATCAACAGTGCAATCTCTACTCTGAATGCCAGCACCACTGTGATCATAGCTCCTGGTACATTTCACTGAAAATTCCTCATGCCAGTGCTGAACATGTTTAAAATCAATTTAGGTTCTGTTTAACCATATGTACATGGGAGAATTTTTTATTGCTTGCAACATCCCCTTTGTTTAGGTGAACCCAGTGGGCAAAATTCACTACTGGTGCATCTAAGCAGTAAAAGAGGACAAGAGAGTAAGCTTAAACATTGAACCCTTGTCTGTGCACACTGCAAAACTCTTCCCTCACTGCTGGCTCTCTCCTGTAGTTCCTGGTACTTTATTCCAGACAATACTTTGATATAGTTCTAGTAGTATTTTAATTGAGAAACTTCTTTCAAAGAAAGAAGAGACAAGGCTCCACCAGGTTGGACTCTTAAGACATGCAGTTATGTAGTGCTCTCCCACCTGCTACCAAACTGCCTCTAAATTAAGCAATGCACAACCCAAATGTCATCCTACAAAAGTTCTGTACAGGAGAATTGCATACAAAAGCTCACATGTTGTTTCAGATGCCTTGGAGAATTGGAAAACCTGGAGAAAAATAACTGATGTGATTATGTCTCATGGCCACCACATGGGGCCTAGAAGAACCAAGAGGCAAATAATATGACTTGAAGTCACCATGTGCCATGTGACTTTAGGCAAGAGTTTAGACTTTTATATAGCACTGTAGACATACTAATAAGATCTACATTTCATAAATACTTCTATTTCAGACGGCAAGTGTTAGTTTTACCCAAATTCTCTTTATCCAATTCTTTGCACTAATTTCTAGGTTGATTTTACCTTCTTTTTTATTTCACGGTGCAGGGTGCTCAAACAAAATCAACATTTTTCTTCATTGTAAATGAAATTTCAGGTGTAAATAATAGTAACTGAACATCTGATTTGTGTTGAATTTTAAATCAAATGCAGATACAAAAATGGTGTTACAATTTGATGCCAAATCTGAGAGTGTGATGTGACAGCTTACCCATATGCATACATTCTTTTAATATAGCTCATTCATGTCCAAAAATCTGTCAGGTCCATAGGATTTCAGAATAACAGAAAGAAAAAAAAGAAGCTAATTTTATATGCCTTTCTGATTTTTAGGTTTTTTTAATAAATGTCATTTAATGCTAATTACTTGGGTTTCATTCAAAGCTCCTTTTGACAAGCCAAAGGTTATAGTAAATCTGAGAACTTGGATAAATAAAAAATTCTGCAAAGCTCTTGTTTGGGTGCTGGTATCAGTTTGTAATGTCTTTCACCCATGTGCACTCTTTTGCTCAAAGTGTTTGGTGTTGGAGCACATCATATCCTGCTAAGCATGCAATTCAGATACCGCATTGTCATTTTATTCTTCAAATACAGCCCCCAAAGAAGATTTGCAGTGAAAAATGTTGATATTTAGCAGTGCACTGTAATGTACCAAACAATATTAATTTAAAATCATCCACTAGTGAGACCTCCTGAACTTTGGCAAAAGGTTTGAACTTTTCAGTCACCATGAAATTATTCTGGGCAGCTGGCCAGTTCCTAAATAGGTTGTGTGGACATCAGTGGCAAAGCTTTTAATTTGGAATTATTTATTTCAGCCTGTCAATTAAAACAAAATAGTTAGAGCATGCTGTGTATTTTTTTAAACCGTTTCATTGAAATATTTACAGAGTGTTTAAGTGAATTTCACATACACTTGCCTCATACACCATATGAAAAATGCATCTTTCACTCTTTCAGTTTTGCACATTACTGGCTCCTTTTCCATGATCATAACTAAATGAATAGAGAACAAAACAAAAAGTTAAAATGGGTAGGTCTTGCCCTAACCGTGATGGCTAAGGTGTAGTTAAATCTGTATCTCCTTTAGTATGTTCTCACCAAAGTGTCAATGTCTTAGAAACTCATTGACTGTGTTAAATTTGAGTTTTTGGTTTGTTTTGGCAAGATAATACTTTTGAGTTTGTTTTTGTTCCTAAATGCAAATTGGTGATATTAAGTGATATTCATGTTAGTTTGCCCTTTGAACTGTTCAAGTGATCTTGGTCATATTACCATGCCCTGGTAAGCACTTCCACCTTTCAGACTGTCAGCTTCCACCTGAGAATATCATGAGAGTTCTGCATGTTCAGACACCTCACATTCTGCTTCCACAGGAGAGGATGTCAGCTGGAGGGCAGGTGTGACACTGCCTTGCATTCACCTGAATATCTGAAATGCACTGTGGCATGTCTCTTCTGCCAAACACGTGGAGGGATTATGGAAATGCAGCTCTCCTAATCAGCTCCTGATGATTGTCTCATTCCAATTCTCTAGTGATTTTTCAGCAACTCTGCTATTAAAGCGTTTGCTGTATGCACTTTAAAGAACTCACTACTTTCACCCTGACCACATTTACAGTGATTACTATTTGGGTGACCCTTTTTCTCATGCACAATCATAACCTGCTGTCTCCTTTACAGTGCCCTGCCTTTCCCAGTCTTCCACTTTCAACCATTCACCCTACTGTGTGTATTTAGGACAACCACTTATAGGTTCTCCTCATTTCTAAGGGCCCAGATCTTAATTATACTAAAGGTGATTTTGACAATCACATTTTTGTAAGGAAGCCTTAAAGTCAAAAATAAATTTACAACTGTATCTGCAATAAGTAGTGTGGGTAAGACTATACCATGTAACAACTGTGCCATTGGAGAGAATTGGTACAATAAAGCAGTGTCTGCTGTCACCCCATTCACAGTGTGTGCAGGTCAGAAGGGTTTTCTTCAGAACAGACTCAGTCTCACACTGGACTACCTGTCCCATCACACATGGGCTTCAATGCCAGCCTAAGCACCAGCCATTTCTTGTGATCCTTAAGCCCAGACTGCATTTTTGTGTAACCAAGGTGGAGCCTGCTGTTTTGTTTCCTCCAAGAAGAATCTGGTTTGCTTACCAGCACAGCACATAAACTGAACCAGAACACAAATGCTGATGATTTAGATTTCAAACTACTCCAGACCAAACGGAGGCATGGCCATAAGGCTTTTCTGTGAGAAAAGAATCACAAACATTCTTTTCACCTGTAAGTCTGCCTTTCTCACAGCTGTCTTTTGGATTGATCTAAGACAATTATGTGAACAGATCAGGGAGAGCTTGGTGATCAGAAACCTGTAAGTATTATTCAAACAACCACAGGAATCCCAAATTAAAAAATATCATCTCTGACATTCCTCACCATTTAGGTGCTGTTTGGAAAAGTGCATCTGATATGTGTTCAGAGTAGACATTTGTACTGTATGCGTTGTGCCATTAAATGTGCTCCTGTAAACTCAAGCAGCATATAAGTAATGGGACAGACAAAAATTTCTTCAATGGCTTTACAGATGTTAATGTTTTTACCATCTGCAAGAGAATTTAGCCAGGTCAGGCGGACAAAATATTGCTGAACATTCCCAGTAAGCTCATGGGCTGCAGATGGATTGATTATGCAGTGCAAATCAGGCCAGAATGCATTTTCTTGTAAATAGTAAGAGTAGTAAATAAAACCTAAAAATCATAGATAAAAGTGTCTAGATTTTTTTATTTGAGTTTATTTCAGTCTAGCTGTTGCCAGAAACATTCTGCACCATCATAGCCCTATTTCAAATAATCCTGTACCTTTAAAAATATATGTTTGTCAAGTGTTAGAGAAAGTTGAAATATAAAGGTTCTAAGCAGCAATACAAAACAGGATGTGTGTCATGGGGAGCAACAATTACACCCTCAGTGCACGGAGAAGAACTCAAGGAAGCTAAATGCCTCACACTCCCCAATATGTAATATTATCACAGTGTGAGTAATTGGAGATATTCTATAGAACTGCCTTGACTTTAGCTTGTTTTTAAGCTTATCTTAAATTATTCTGCTATCCCGTTCTTTACCTTTTGAACTATACAGTTTTCTGCTTTCAAGCTCTCCCTGCTCTGTTCTGCACTAAGACTTCAGACAACATTGCAGTGCTCTCTATTCTGTGCACACTGACTTATGAAAACAGGAGTTCATAGCTGTAAGTGACATTGTCTATGCCAAAAGTATGCATATTTGTGCAATGTTTTCTTATTGAAAAACAAGTGTCAGAAACTGGAAACCCTTTTTTCCTCTAAAAATAATCCCTTCCCAAAGCTTTCAACAGTATAATGTTGCAGAAAAGCCCTATTAGATTGTCCAATTAATTTCCTTTTCAGTGAACAATTTCTTTTGGCAATACTCTGACATTTCAGGGGTTCTGACTAGTCTGATTTTGAACTGATGAGGCACTTCCCTCTGGAGATCTCTCTAAACACTCAGAGATTTCCTCATAAAGCTAGTAATCTTTATTCTCATCCTAAAAATTCTTTCTATGAATTTCATTCTCTCATTCCTTTCTTTGGTGTACAGTATTATACTCTTGAAGCAATTTGTTTTCAAATATTTCTTACATGAATTTACTTCATCTCCCCTGCTCTTACTTTATTATCAGTTTTGGTAAATGGGGAATAGATATTGGGACCCTTTAGTCTTTCTCTTCTTTTTTCTCCCTTGTCCCAGTTAGTTTACACAGCCCTCCCCTGGTTTCATGGCTCTCTTCAGCACTATTTTGTCTTGTCAGTGAGAAAATGGTAAAATGGCATTTAGAAATTAATACACACCCAGATATTTTCTCTTCAAAGCAACACAGAGAGGAGCTGGGAACTTCTGTATAATTTTTCATAGCTCTGTAAAATCTAACCAACAGAGCTTGGTTGTGAACATTACCTTTGGCTAGTAATGCAACTGGTGCCCAAACTGGCCTTTTGATGCTATATTGAGGCCCAAGCTCTTGTTTAGTTTCTGCTCTTTATCTACTATTTTTTCAGTCTCTTATTTCCTGCCACTGTTTCTAAATGTGTCCTTTTCCTTGTCCAATGCAGTATTTGCATCTCTTCACATTTCAGTATCATGTGTACCAATGTCACCATTTCTTCCTTTTAAGGATCATTAATAAAGCAATGAAACAAGACTGGATGCAAGACAGATTTATGCAACATTTCCCTTTATTCTGAATCAACTTTACCAGTAATCATTAGTCTTTGTTTGTAGCTGTTCAGTTTTCTTCAGTTTTCAGTCCATATGACAACTTCTATCCAACCAAATATGAACTGATTTTCAGTTTAAGCTGTCCTGTGGCTGGAAGTGGTGATGTTGCTGATAGCATGACAGTGCAGCAGAGCAGTTTTTCTTCTATAGCATGCTGTGGGTGCATGCATTTCACTAGGCAGGGCAAGTAAGAGTTAAAGCTCTGTTTGAATTCCTGGGCAATTGCCCCTGGTAAAAATCTGTAGCTGATTTCTATTAACAGTATTCCCTTCAGGTGCTGATGGTGAAAAGGTCTTCTAAAATTTAAGCTTCTAATCCTTTGCTTACAAGCAGAGGTGAGAAGAAGAATAGAAATGTCATTTGGATGCTTGCTGAAATAGTATACAATACATATACAGTTTAAAATAAATATGAAAATTAATTTCACTGCTTCTTTTTTACTTGATATTTTGTTGCAATAACACACCTGAATTGCTACGTGAGGTAATCAGTATTCAGGAATCATATCTCTGTATTATATCTGTTTCTCTTACATCATTTATTTAGCCATCACCTGTCCACATAGATAGATGTATCTGCCTTTTCTGTATTTGGATGGGTGGTATTCCACTGAATAACTGTTTGTGGATAATTATAAATGCATAGCCAAGTATCACTGATGGAGACGGATTATTTTGAGTTCTTTGTCATGACTTAAAATACTCATCTAAATGTAATTGTCCCGTTATTTTGTGTTCTGGGAGATGGATTCTCTTAAAATTCCTGCCTTTTAAAGTCTGTGTTGTCTTTGACTATCAAAGAGCTGTCAGCAAATATAGGAAGATGTGCCTAGTAAGAAAAGATCATGGATATTTATTTGATGAAAGTGTTAGAATCATGAAGAAAACAAAAATAAACACATTGAATAGGACACAAATATGTTTTGTATTTTAAAATTAAAATTATTAGCAATCCTCCCATTTTATGTCTTTCAGTTAAAGGCATGTTATTGTTAGGCATTTGCAATCTTCTAGCACAAGCCATTAACATGTATCAAGTTTACCTTCTGTAGGTCTTTGCTGCCATCTTCTGTTTCTTTAGATGATTGCCATTGTTATTGTTTGAATTCTGAGAAATTAGTGGGATATTACAGAGCAAAATTTCTTTTTCTGTTATTTTTTTTTTATTTCTTTGTTTTCAGCTAAAGCAAAGTGAAGCTAATGCAGATACAAAGGAGAAGCTTCCATTGCGTCTACGCATCTTTGAAAAATTTCCAAACAGGCCACAAATGGTGAAAATCTCAAAGCTTCCTTCAGATTTCACAGTTCCAAAAATAAGGTATTGAAATATTTCTTTTGCTAGCATGCTGTAAGCTTTTCTGGGGCCTCATAACACCCAAAATATTTATTTTTTTCTTGTGTGTTAGGCAGATAGTTCAGAATAAGGAATTAAACAGAATTAACATAAGCATTCAAAAGATGTGGCATTTTGGGTATACCTCATTTCTCTCATTTGGGGAAAGAGCAGTCCTAGCATTCCTTATGCTTTATTCATGAAAGCAGCTATATTGATCAGAACTGACACAAGTACAATATAATTGAAAAGTGTGTTGATTCTCCTCTTTCATTTGGATTTTAGTTTCTTGGCTCACAAAGACAACCAGCAGTCTAATGGATTCTCACGTAGGTTTTTTAAGCTAGGGTGAACTGGCAGTAAACCATTAGAGGGGATAAAACAGACCATCTAATACCAGTTAGCCTGTGATGATCTTGTCCCATATTTGTATTTGCATAGTTACCACTTGTGAAACTCACCTTAACTAAAGATCAGATGCTCACTGATCATTCTTCACTGTGCAGGTGGGGAAGCACTGGGACAGGTTGCCCAGAGAAGTTATAAATGCTCCATCCCTGGAACTGTTGAAGGCCAGGCTGGCTGGAACTCTGAACAACCTGGTCTAGTGGAAGGTGTCCCTGCTTATGGCAGGCAGGGTGGAATAAGACAATCTCTAAGGTCCCTTCCAACCCAAACAATTCTACAAATCTGTGATCATCAGTTAGAGTACAATTTATTTTTTTTGTGTGTGTCAAAAAATCTGACAGAAATCCAAGGGCTGTTCTAGTATATACAGGCTGCAAAGTCTGCTGAAACCGCATAAGCTGACTGAAAAGATCCTCTCCATGCCCGTTTCAATATCCTCAACAAGCACATGCCAGAAGAGAGGATGTGAAAGATTGCTGCCGTTGGTCTGAGTCTACCGAGGTTACATTTCTTTTGATTAAATTCACAAGGAAGCTAAGTCAACTGGTTTGACCTGTTTGTAGTATGTTAGCTGAATGAAAGGAATAATGCTGGTCAGAAAGGTCAGGAAAAGCAACCTTCCAAACCTCAAGGAAATAATCACAGATGTTTTACTTCTAGTATCAAAGTACCGTTTGGCTATATATGGAGGGCGTTCTTAGTCTTTTTTGGTATTTCTTTTATTTCTTTCTAGTTGTGTTTTTCCCAGCATATTCTATATTCGCTCGTGATCCTATTAACTACTGAAACAGACTTCAAACTAGCACTAGCAAATCATATCTTTAAATCTGAAGCTATTGTACTATGTATAAATATCTCTCCAGAGAAAAATTAGTTTTGACATAGTTTACAGTAAAAAGAGGCAACTCTACTGAACTTTAAAATATGGCAAGATGAATATATAGTTGTAAACACAAATGCTGCTGCTTCTTAAACATGGCATATGTGAGGCACAGAATTGCTGAAGCGCCTTAATACTGACATTCAAAGCAGTTATATGAACAGATGTTGTTTGAAATCTTCAAGAAAGAATTTCATGCAGAGAGTATGTTTCCTTTGGATTATATCAGCATTTGATTTACATTGAAGTAACAACTTGCTGTTTAATGAGCTCAAAAGAGCTGAAAACTGCAAAAGGCACTTGAAATATTTAGCACTTTAATTGGTAAATAAATAAGTAAACAAATAATAAAAGCAATTTTTAAAAAAATCTTCATGTAAGAGATCCAACTCTCAATTCAGTTATGGATTTCTTTAATGAATGAAATCAAGTATTATCAGTTGTTCTGGCACTCTGTTCATTTATACATCTATACACCAGTAGAACCTTTTTCTCAGGAGTTTATCCATCTCAGCACTAATGGAGTGTCAAATATCATAAAGAAAACAAAATATGAACTCTTCTTGGGGTTTTAATGTGTCAATATCCTCTATTTATTCACAAGGGAAAGTTTTATGAAGCAATTTATTGATCGCCAGCAACAAGATACCAGCTGTTTGCTGCGAAGACTTCCTTCAGCGTCTTCTTCCTCGTGTGACCACTCTAAAAGATCAGCAATTGAAGAAAACAGATATATTGACCAAAAGGTAAATCAAGAGTATAGGGTAGTACATATCTTACCTAAAGTATTGTGAGAAAAGGCATCAGATTATTCAGTTTGTCAAACTACATAAAAAGTGAATAAAAGCTAGAGTGATTGAATATAGGCTAAAAAGCTTTGTTTAATTCAGCCTAAAACAAACATCATAGCAGATTCTCTTCTGGTTTAAATTTTCCCATTTCCTTTGAATTCAAAATTCAAGATTTGATACATTATTTTTGTTTAATGCATGCATCATTTGAAACCATTTTTTTTGAAATATTTCTAGTGTTAATCACTGAGAAGCTAGTGGAAAATTAAAGTTTCTGAATATCACACTGGATTTTTGAGTGCTTTGATACTATTGCAGCCTTGAAAACACACTTCACTGAAGGAAGTGTGAAGGAAGGAATCAAGCCTAAATATATCTCATCTGCTTTAACAAGCAGAGCAGAAAAATTCAATAAGTTATTAAGATCTCCATGTAATAACTGAAGATGAGTAAAAATTTTTAAATTATTCTAATTATTTAGAGGGTATTACTCTATCTGTAAGCCTGTGAATCACTAGAAAACAGACCCTGAATAGATATATTTCATATCCATTGTGCTAAAAGCTGCTAGTCTCCCATGGATGTTTGGATTTGAAAAATACTAACACTGCTTGGAATGATGACCATGATGATGATGATCCAGCAGCATAAGTAAATGTATGTGACTTCTGACACCTTATAAAACTAAAGAGGCAGGAAAAAACATTCATGTGCATCATGGCAGGTAGCGGTTTCCCAGATTTCTAGTGGCATCTACATGGGGATTAGTCCTTGATCACTTTTAATATTGCAGAATTTAGTGACATTTTTACAGACAAAAGTACTTTCAGTATTGTTATGTTTCAATATTGTTTCAGTATTGTTCATTGAATCCTCTTTGAATATTAACATCTGTTTTTTAAATACATTTTAAGTTACAGAATCACAGACAAGGAAAAAAAAAAGAATCTCTGCATTGCTGTTATATAGTATAACTGGCTTTCCTAGTGTGTGTTTGCAACCATATCCCAGGGCAGCATTCATACAGGCAGAGTTGCAGAGCTGGGAGGCAGAATTGGGAGAGTTGGGAAAAACATTACTCTTCTGATAATGAATGAAAATAGAAAATGTGTAAACTAGTGTTAATTGCCATCCCTAGTTCTGTGCAAGAGCCCATTCCTGTGGCTGATGTATTCTATGGCATCAGTAAGCCAAAGCTGAGCAGAATGACCTGGGAGGGAGGATTGTGGCAAAATATGGCATATCAGGCCAAGTAGGCTGTAGGAAGGAGTCAAGCCTACGTGGACATCATCTGCTTTAACAAGCACAGCCGGAAAACTGGATAAGTTATTAAATGATGAGCCTAGGGGCTAGAAGAACTATGCCAAATATCACTAATAATGGATCTCAAACACTATGCCAGGGTAATCAGAGTACATTTCTGCCATGTAATGAAGAGATGAACAAAGACCTTAAAGCTGTCTCAGCCACACAGGTAAGTCCACAGTATGCAATGCAGAGCTGTGCAGTGGCTCAGTAGATCTGTTTGCATGAATATAATTTAGGTATATTA